>NC_060130.1:856231076-856534107 GCF_021461395.2 Schistocerca americana | reverse complement strand
AAAACCTAAATATACTACTGTATAAAAATATTGTAGTTTTGCGTACCTGCCATGACGGCGCCGAGTGTATGTCCACATCATGATTTGTTTTCTTAAAGTGACTGGTGATTAACTGAGTTTATTTCCTGACAGACCGGGATACTTGCTCTGTAATTATTATCAAAAGTTCGTCCGAAAATCCGTTATGACGATAATGGTTGCATAGGTATACACTGACTCCAGTGGTTAAAACCCAGGAGGAACTCTTAATAGGATTCATGGCTCCGATCACGATATAGCTTTGCAAGCGAATTTACGAATGTATCACGGATTTATAGGCATGAGTTTTGACATGTTAATATTCTGTAGGAAATCCCACATCTCGTTGATGTGCCCATAAAATTGTTATCAAAATCTGCATACAGATGCCAACTTGCTTTTTCCGGGGGGAAGGGGGGGAGGGGGCAGTCCACTGTGGGGCGGTCGCAACGATCAGGACGTGCTTTGTAATGCTGAAATCGCTGTATTAGGCCCTTTGGCGGGGTCCCGCGTGTTGCGCAGCGCCAGCACAGCAGCAACGGCTGATTGTCGAGAGGCGTGCTCGCCGTCGCCGTCGCCGTCGGCGTAATCGAGTTTTCGTCTACAGTTATTGCATTTTGTTCGGGCCCGCGTAAGCAACGTGCAATATCACGTTAATGCCCTCGGCCGCTCCGGCTCCATCGAGAGACGCGTGTCTGAATTCCTACTGCTGAGTCGAGAGATCTCAAAGTTGGACTTTTGCAGTCTGAAAACACCGAGGGAGAAGGAAGTCAAATAAAAGCGCAGGAAACCGCTTGATGACGAAGAATTGCTCGTCGATACGAATATTCTAAATGGAACTCGCTAGAGGAAGCACGGACTACCGTAGAAAGAGTCGAAAAAGCTGGAGGAACACAAAACAAAAAACACATCTGTAGCAAAACGCGCAACAAAAACAGATAAAGTAACTCAGAAGTTTAATGGAACAGCGATGGACTGTGAAAACGTTTTTATTCTATTCCACTAATACCGATTGTTGCCGGCCGTTGTGGCCGTGCGGTTCTAGGCGCTTCAGTCTGGAACCGCGTGACCGCTACGGTCGCAGGTTCGAATCCAGCCTCGGGCTAGGATGTATGTGATGTCCTTAGGTTAGTTAGGTTTAAGTAGTTCTAAGTTCTAGGGGACTGATGACCACAGATGTTAAGTCCCATAGTGCTCAGAGCCATTTGAACCATTTGATTTGAACCGATTGTACAGCGCATGATTACTGTAATAAGAACTGCAATTTATTAAAAGTAGAATGAGCACTGCTCTAGAGTTTTCGATTAATTTAAAGGCGATAAGATTCAAACTGAGCGTTATTGTAGCCAGTAGATATGTAGTTGACTTGTTGACTGTTTAAGTTCTTGTCTTTGCACGCGTACACATTAAATAATGTGAAATACATCTTTGCAGGCGTACACATTAAATAATGTGAAATACATAGGATGTATAAAATTCCGTTTATTAGTTCAATAGATGTTAACTGAGTGATCAAAAAGACCTGTCTGACTGAAAAGCGCAGCGGTCTTCACATCATTTAAAACTTATACCAAAAGTGTAAGTACTCAACATTCAAAAGCTGCCTTCCTTGCACAGATAAAAACACAGATGTAAACAAAATTTTAAGAATCTTTTCTCCACAACGATTCCCTTAATATAAAACCCTCTTATTGGAGGCACATTTCAAATTACCCTAGAATATAATAATGCAGATACACGCAAATTCGGGAACTGCGTGATTCTAATCCCTGTCCGAGAGTTAGGACTTGTGAGCGTCGGGTTTTCTGTAATTCAGACCTGATGCATGCGGGGATGATTCTTCAATCAAGGAAACGGGTAAAATTTTGCTGTTGCATTGTCCCCAAGAAAAAGTGTTCCGATCTTGTTCAGCCCCTAGTCTCTGATGTTCTAGATGTCGATGGGATGTTAAACGCTAACCCTCCTTCTTTCTTCCTTCAATTCATACTTCTGTCTAAGAGTTTCTAAATTACCAAGAGTAAAATGTAAATTGTTGACAACTGGTAGTGTATAAAACGGATAATTTGGGGTAAAATGAGTATAAAACAAGTTTTCTAACGTATAAAAGGAAAATGAAACAATGCACATTTGTTTCTGTTTAGATTATTGTTTCATCAACCTTATTAACATTTTCGTTGTTGTTACCAGTAAGAGATAATATCAGAAGATCCTGACTGAAATCGCATCAAAGTTAAATGTGGTTTACATGATCAAATAGAGTTTAATAAAATAATGTGTCATGTTTTCGTGCTACAGACATTCTATACATAACACAGGTACAAATCACCATACGCTCTTTATTTTGAATTGGTTTATCGACTACCTTGTGGCGTGTATGCGCTCTTACATGACTGCCTCACACTCACTCATAGTTCTAACAGAGTACATAGATAAATGGACGAACATGCCCTCACGATTCATAATTAAATAACACGCAGACGTACACTGTCACACAGAGTTTTAATCAATCAGTTTCTCCATTTCATAATGCAGTCAAGAGCCAGAGAGTCACTATGAGTGGAGAAAAGGAAAGAGAGAGTCGTGTGTCGTTATTGGCTGGGACACTCTGAGGACTTGTTGAGCCAATCGGAAAGGGTCTTCCCGTTCTTCGCGCTATAGCTCTTTTCTACAAATGTACAGAGCTGTATCGTAACTTCATCTGTCGAGTCTAGTGTAGTGTAGAGTCATATCTGCGTTTATCGACTACCTTGTGGCGTGTAGGCTCTCTTACGTGACAGCCTCACACTCACACATAGTTCTAACAGAGTACATAGATAAATGGACGAACATGCCCTCTCGATTCATAATTAAATAACACGGAGACGTACACTGTCCATTTCATAATGCAGTCAGGAGCCAGAGAGACACTATGAGTGGAGCAAAGGAACGAGAGAGTCGTGTGTCGTTGTTGGCTGGGTCACTCTGAGGACTTGTTGAGCCAATCGGAAAGGGTTTTCCCGTTCTTCGCACTGTAGCTCTTTTCTACACATGTACAGAGCTGTATCGTAACTTCATCTGTCGAGTCTAGTTCTTCGCACTGTAGCTCTTTTCTACACATGTACAGAGCTGTGTCGTAACTTCATCTGTCGAGTCTAGTGTAGTGTAAAGTCATATCTGCGTTGTGGTGACAGAAGGGAAAGGGATGCTTGTGCCTGTGTCGGTGCCGGTACATAGCCTAGTCCTCTCGAATAACGTCAAGGGAACGACCGCTTCATATGAGGTTTATTCGGATATTAAGGTTCGGTAGATCACGAAATGGAAACGACAGTGAAGATCCGATGAAGCTTTGCACAGATGTCGGGAAGTATCTCAGAAATGCCTGACGGTCGCTCTTTGCTGTTATGAGCGTACAAGGGGCAAGTAAAGATGCCTGGAAAATATTGTCTCCCGCTAAGTAAGTGTGCCCGCTGACAGGTAGCGCCTGATTTCATGCAATCGCACATAACGTATCTGGCATGCATTTAGCTGTGCATGACGATTCTCGGTGGCACACTGCAAGAACAATAAGGACGGCCCTGCAGATTTTTCGATGTGAAGTGTTTGATCACCCACTACACAGCCCGGATGCTCATCTTTTATCACATAAAGCGCCGGCTGTGAAAACCACGTTTTGGCGCAGACAACGAATTTCACACCACCATACAGAATTGGCTGATGGCACAGGGGGCTGCCTTTTATGATTAGGGTATTCGGAAATTGGTACAAAGCTACGACAAATGTCTAAGTCGGAGCGGCGACTATGTAGAGAAGTACGAGTGGCTGGAAGGTGCCAGATCCAGTGTGGTATTCATGTGATTTCCCATGCTCGCTTAGGCAAATGGCAGTCTGATTTCCAATACTCGCCTTACAAAACTCGGTATACAAATGGATAAAATAAGATTACCCACAATTTCTTGTTTACATGATTTATGACAAGAGGTACACAGGGCTTCTCTCGCTCAGGTAGATATTAGCAAATTAGAATAAGCAAGTCAAAGTTGATTAAATTTTGAATGCAAACAACGTCTATGGGTATCAGATGTCACTTCACACAATAACATGTAGGACTCCATAAGATGCACTGAATTGTGTCACTCAGTTCTCATGCGACGTTAGTACAATGGGTTCCTTCTTCAAAGAATTATATTTACTACTGGAGCTACCTTCACAAATAACGGAAAGCTGACTGTAAGAAATTGGGATTATTGGACACCTGAGAAACTGCACTGGCTGAGGCAGGTAAAGCTTCAGAGACAGTACAGTGTGAGGACAAGGGCAGTGGGTTGCTGATAAATGTGCTCATGGTTCTCGTTATGTAAACAACGACATCACACGGCCTTGGTCCTTACGTAAACAAAACAAAACATCCATGTCCACTCTTAAGTTATTATTATGCAAGTGTAATTTATGATCATAATGTAAACATACCAGACACCTGGTTGATGCTCTTACGTCAACAAAATGGCTGTCAGATCCATTGAAAATTACGTACGCTAACTTGTTACTTCGTTGAGCCCCTTATGTATACAATATGTCCACTATATACTATTATCTTTTATTTAAGTCGCAGATATTTATCTATCTGACCTCATTGAATCTGATGCCTCCCACTCCCTTCCAATCTTCCCTCTCCCCACCTATCTACATTAACTGAGTGGTTTATGAATGACAGGTCGGTCTGAATTACTACAATTACAATGAACTAAGATCGAAAAAAAAATGTCAGATGGCTTGACAGTAGAATATACCCAGGGAATTCAAAGGGCATTAAACTATTGACTGAATTACTATCATTACTATTATTTATGACCGAAATAAAATGACATCAGACACTTTGACAGTACCGTGGACATAGAAAATTCAAAGATAAGTTATCCTATTGGCTGAATTACTGCAACGTAATGGTATCATAGGTGCCCAAGGACCTTGACATTGGCACATTAGCGTATGACCACCTTACACTTCTGTTTACAGGTTTGGGACTATTCGTAACCATTTTGCGGCTATTTCTTAAAATTTTGCCTATTTTTTTTCAGTATTCCAAGTACCCACTTTTCATGATTTTCATTCAAAGACTAATAACACTCTACAGCACTTAATGAAACTGACTAGGCTCAAGCGTGTCTAATTTGTTTTCTCTTAATGATATAGTCTCTTCTCAATGGAAACTATCTTTTTAGTCAAAACGAATCATTTGGTCAGATTTCTGTCTACGGCTTCTGAGTAAAATCTGAGACCTCACTTCTCAGCTTTACCTAAGTACTACATATTTCGAACTTGTCATAAATGACCTTCGATACTTTCTCCTGTGGTTCGCATACTGCTTCTGAAATCCAGTTCCCTCTTTAAGTTCTAGCTCAGTCACTTACAGTCAGGAAATCAATTTGTTTTTTACTTCTCAAATGTATGAATGTTTTACTTCTGAAGTATTTGAAACTATATTACATAGTAATGACAGATTATTTACAGTTTTTTCTTGCAATCTATTGTCAAGATTACTTAATTTTGAATTTATCTCTTGCATTATTTTACTGTGTATAATGGTTCACTCGTGTCACATGGCTATCCTGAATATGCTGGACTACCTTGTTGAGCCACAATCCTACATGATTTTATAATCTACTGCTTTATAACTCTTCGCAGTAGGAGACTATTGGAAATACAGAACAAAGCTCTCCAATAGTGTTTCATTTCTGCTCTGGTGTCTCCATGCACTGCATCTGCTGTGTACAACTGCTGTACCCTCTGTTACGACGGTCTTGTTACAGGCCTGCTTCGTCACTGCCACTGGCGATGGTTCAAATGGTTCAAATGGCTCTGAGCACTATGGGACTTAACATCTATGGTCATCAGTCCCCTAGAACTTAGAACTACTTAAACCTAACTAACCTAAGGACATCACACAACACCCAGTCATCACGAGGCAGAGAAAATCCCTGACCCCGCCGGGAATCGAACCCGGGAACCCGGGCGTGGGAAGCGAGAACGCTACCGCACGACCACGAGCTGCGGACACTGGCGATGGTAGCTGCATGTCTGTCAAGCGGGCGAAGCTGCGCACTGTCCTCTTGTTGAACTACAGCAAAATATTCCTAATAAATTTGAAACTGCAAGCGTACTGCGCATTAATTTTCAGTAAACGTACAGCCAGTTTTCTGTTTAGATTGAGGTGACTGCGCACTCTCGAGAAATATCAAACGTTAAACCATAAGTACGCGATTTTGTTAATTAATTTAGCTGATTAAGACAGCATAGTTGTAGCATCGCGAACTTAAATCTTGCTGCTAAATTCTGCTAATTTACTGAATTATTTATGCACAGTGATGTCTAGCAGTATGGAAGCTAATCTCTTATGTCACATTTAGCACTAAGGTCAAAGTAAAGTTGCGTTGTACTACTGGGCCACCAAGCGACACATTCAGTACTCCCAGGAATTGTGTAATCCTTGTTTCCGAGCCGGGTACTGCACTATGTTGTTACGTTGAGTATGCAGGCGGAGTTGAAGGCTGCGTTGTCTTGTGTTGTTGCCTTAACGGGTAGGTTTACCTTACAGAGAAGAAACTCACTTCAGCAAGTGACTAGCGTGTGAAAACCCGAGAGCGCTGTTGTGCTGTACGGGAGAAAATGTGTCATAATGCAATGTTACTGGTAACCTGCAGCATGACTTATGACAGTACTTGCGAGCGACGTTTATTAGCAGCTGTCCTGCAACTGGTGTGTAGCGAGTTGCGCTGTGGATCTACTAGACCAAGCTGCTCTCAGCGAAACCTTGGTGCATTTGTTCGACAGTCTATGAATCGTCAGGATTGTACATGTATGGGGAAAGACGTAATTTACTCAGCAACTTACTGGATACAAGTTGTACGTTCTATATTGCTCCCTATCTGCTGTTTGTGCTTGCTAATTGTAAGACCGTGAAGTTTGGCTGTCCCGTTTTCTCAGTACTTATATTTGCGAGTGGACCGAAGCTACCAGTCAGAAAGAATATTTTATCAGAGGACTGTGAACTGGGCAGCGGTGTTTGATGGTATGTAATTAGTTTAAGTTTTAGGAATTGTCTTTAATGAACTATTTACCCACGCTTTCGGATGCTTTGTTTGAACTGTCTGGGGTTTAGATTCCGACTGATTGTATTTCGTATTTCGCTGTGCAGGCATTATTGGCTTATAACAGGGTTTGTGGGCGGCGCTACGCTGGATTAATTACGGTCCCCCACGAATGATCACATTTTTGTGTAAGGTTACCATGGCGAAATTTATTTATTTCATGTCCAGGAGCTACGATATGGCTTATGGTTAACAGAAAGAAAACTGTTGGATGGTGCTTCGTACATCACATTTTACCTTAGCTAACACATGTATTGGTCGTCAGTTCTATGGCGCAACTTCTTGTCGATGCATTCCGTGTGTACATTGGCCATGTAAACTCTCATTTTAATGAAGGATTCTGTTGTTGTTATTCTTAGTGAATATTAGATGTTACAGTGTGTAAGATTTTGAAACTTAAACTGTGCTGTACACGTTGAACTTTTTAATAAAATTATGATTTCGGCTTGTTGACTAGCGTGCCTGTGTAAGGTTTTACCTCCGAAGCATGTAGTATTGTTTTATTAAACGTTAATGTATCTTGAAGGTGCTGGTAAAAAATAATAACTTACTCATTTTTCAGAGGCTGTATAGGTATTGTAGTTTTGTACTGTAATTTTCCTAACGTGGCGCAACTCTAATGTGGTCTGTTTTTGAACCATATTTAAGTTGATGGTGAAAAAGCGCTACATGTCAGTGATAGCCTATAAGCTGCGGATGAGCATATATATTACCACTTATTGGTGGCAGGTGCAAACTGTACTAACGAAAACTGTTAAATCAGGCCATGGACGTCATCGCTGGGGGTGAACGTGCCCCCCAAACATTTTCTGGAAGCAGTTTCAACTTTCAGAGTCTTAACTTTTTTTTTTTTTTTTAAATGAAAAGACACCGTTGAGCGAATATATCCAAGCTAAACTAATTATAGGTACTTTAGTGCAGTAAGAATTAATAGTCACCAACCTGCCAGTACATCAGTTCCACTTATATTAGTCACTGAAAAAACAGTGTTCTAAGTTTTAGTGAATTATGTTGATACGATTACGTGTGAAGAAGGAACGGGGTGCTGTAAGTTTTTAGGAGGGGTGGCTAGGAGGCAGACGGGGCAGAGAGATAACACGCGAACGCCACGCGACTTTCTCTTGCAGTATGGTTCGGTACAATAACTGTAGTTAGCGTATGTGTCAAGAGGAATTTCTACGAAAAGAGTTAAACGAAATTCGTCACTATTGCCTGTTTTTATGAGGCACAGGAATGATGACAAGTAAATATTTACTAAAAAATGTATTCCCATTTACTCATTTTTTTTCACTACAGTGTAACAGAGCACCTAGTTTTTAGGACTTTATGGTCTTTTCAACTGATCTAAACACAGCATACAGCCTGTTAAGTTCTATACATATTATATTTCCTTTATTATTTCCATGAAAGTGGTTTATAATAAACTAAGAATTTATCCGTCACGTTTCCATCTACGTTACTCAGTGGAAGAAAAATATTCAGTGATAATTGTAAGTGGGCATTTTTGTGAAGCAATAAGTTTGCAGCGTTCTCAGCATTTTAAAAACATGGGTCCGTACTTTAAATTACGAAATTTTCTCGCAGACTATTTTCACTTTCTTAGACTGGTTTTAATAATCAGACTAATACAATTTTTTTTTAAATGTAGAGGTCATCGTCTGTTACTGTTTCACTCAACTGACTGAGCCGAAATTTTTTCTAAGCGAAACGTGTACTTAGTTGGAAAAACAGCACAGTTTGAAATAGTTTCGACGGTTGTTTAGGACATAATACGTAATAATCATGCACAAAATTTTGATAAATTTAAATGTTAATCGCGACATACGTTTCATTTCAGGTATAAATCGGTATACCTAAGGAGTTTTAAGTGACACTAAACTATATGGTCTGAGGCATCCAGAACACTCCAAAAGTGTTTTAGATTCTATATTTTTTATATTTTATCAAGGAGATCTCCCATTTAGCCCCCAGGTGATCTATACCCCATCTACTCAGTTGTCCCACCACTAAATTAGTGTCTGCGACGACCGTGAACCAAACTATGTGGTTTGTATATGAATATTTTTCTGTAGCATGAAATTAGCAGATATTCGTTTTCAGAATTTTTCAGATAATAAATATTAACTAATAATTCTCCATATTAATCGCTCACGTATTGCTCCAACTATCTACCAGTGTAACAATATATGTGTTCCGAAAATATCCAATTGCATGCAAATACACAAAGCATTTGCTCGATGAAACACACTAAAGCAGAAGGCTCTGCCGTTCTACAAAATGTGACAAGTCCTAGCTCGATTCATTGAAAAAAAAACTACAGGTAAACTACGTGCGTGCTGCCACTTTACCATCCAAATTACGCATTATAGACAGACTCCTACTCACGGATAAACTCGAAAGACATTTTAGAGACTGTATTAGATTTTCTGCTTCCAATAACACATAGTATGCCCTTATGTAGTATGTAAAGCCTTCATCTGCCACTAGTATAATCTTAACTGTCACTTTTTAATACTATGGAGAACGTGTTTTAACGAAAAGTTCTCAAATGTTTTGCTTCCACAATAGGATGGGTATTTAAATCCTGCCCGAGTCATTTTAGAAAAATCTTATTATATAACATCGAAAAAATTGACAATAAATTATGTCTGACCATGTGAGTTATTAAAATTAAGGTAGTGGAACGAACATTTATCTTAACTATAGCTGTGTCATGCACCTTAACAGTTGCCATCTTGAAAAATCCTATTATTAGTAATGCATTGTTAGTAGTCATGTAAATCAATATTGTCATTATTATTATTATTTCTTTCCTTTCTCAGACGTTATGTCTGGTTAAAAATGGAAAATGACGTGACTTCCTTTTAACTGTACGGTATATGTTACATTGCATGTAGGAACTTTCGGGTAAATGAACATGTATCAATAATTACAGATTTCTGTAGTTGTATATACACGTTTGGATGTAGCTGTATTGCGTTGATGTACTGGTGGATATTGTGTGGTATGACTCCTGTATTTATAATATAGTTGGTATAATGTCAACTTTATCCTGATGCCACATGTCCTTGACTTCCTCAGCCAGTTGGATGTATTTTTCAATTTTATCTCCTGTTTTCTTCTGTATATTTGTTGTATTGGGTATGGATATTTCGATTAGTTGTGTTAATTTCTTCTTTTTATTGGTGAGTAGGATGTCAGGTTTGTTATGTGGTGTTGTTTTATCGGTTACAGTGGTTCTGTTCCAGTGAATACTTGTATGTGGGAACGTGTTGTTTTATTAGTTTATGTTGTATGACAAGTTGTTGATGTATTGTTTTTTGCAACATTGTCGCGTCTTCTGGTGTATTCTATGTTTGCTGGTATTGTGATGTGATGTGATATGATCTACTGTTTATATTTGTTGTTTGCAAAGTCTGCATATATCTGTTGTGGTATTGGGATCTTCAATAATATGCTTGCTGTAATATCTTGTGTTTATTGTTTGATCCTGTATTGCAATCATGAATCCTTCCCTATCACTGTATATATTGCCTTTTCTTAGCCATGTGTTGGATGCGTCTTGATCGATGTGTGGCTGTGTTAGATGATATGGGTGCTTACCATGTAGTGTTTTCTTTTTCCAATTTACTTTCTTCGTATCTGTTGATGTTATGTGACCTAAAGGGTTGTAGAATTGGTTATGAAATTGCAATGGCGTAGCCGATGTATTTATATGAGTGATTACTTTGTGTGTTTTGCTAGTTTCTGCTTGTTCTACAAAGAATTTTCTTAAATTGTCTACCTGTCCCTAATGTAGGTTTTGTATGTCGATAAATCCCCTTCCTCCTTCCTTTCTGCTTAATGTGAATCTTTCTGTTGCTGAATGTATGTGATGTTTTCTATATTTGTGGCATTGTGATCGTGTAAGTGTATAGAGTGCTTCTAGGTCTGTGTTCATTCACTACTCCAAATGAATAGGTCAATGTTAGTATAGCATAAGTATTTATAGCTTTTGTCTTGTTTCTTGCTGTCATTTCTGTTTTCAGTAATTTTGGTAGTCTTTGTTCAAATGAATAGGTCAATGTTGGTATAGCATAAGTATTTAGAGCTTTTGTCTTGTTTCTTGCTGTCAGTTCTGTTATCAGTATTTTTGTTAGTCTTTGTCTATCTTTTTCTTTTAGTTCTTGTTTAATGTTTGTATTATCTATTCCTATTGTTTGTCTGTATCCTAGATATTTATAGGCGTCTGTTTTTTCCATCGCTTCTATGCTGTCGCTGTGGTCATCCAATATGTAATCTTCTTGTGTAGTGTGTTTTCCCTTCACTATGCTATTTTTCTTACATTTGTCTCTTCCAAAAGCCATAGTTATATCATTGCTGAATACTTCTGTTATCTTTAGTAATTGGTTGAGTTGTTGATTTGTTGCTGCCAGTAGTTTTAGATCATCCATGTATAGCAAATGTGTGATTTTGTATTGATATGTTCCAGTAATATTATATCCATAATTTGTATTATTTAGCATGTTGCATAGTGGGTTCAGAGCAAGGCAGAACCAGAAAGGACTTAATGAGCCTCCTTGGTATATTCCACGCTTCATCTGTATTAGCTGTGATGTGATATTTGAATTTGTTTGGATATTAAGTGTGGTTTTCCAATTTTTCATTACTGTGTTTAGGAACTGTATCAATTTAGGATCTACTTTGTATATTTCCAATATTTGTAGTAACCATGAGTGGGGTACACTATCAAAAGTTTTTGGTAATCAATGTATGCGTAGTGTAGCGACCTCTGTTTAGTTTTTGTTTGATATGTCACCTCTGCATCTATTATCAGTTGCTCTTTACATCCTCGCGCTCCTTTGCAGCAGCCTTTTTGTTCTTCATTTATAATTTTATTCTGTGTTGTATGTGTCTTTGTTACGTGGCGATATTTTGTTGGGTTTGCTGTGTCTGGTTGATCTTTAGGTTTCAGATAAGTTATTCCTTGTGTAAGTGTATCAGGGACTGTGTATGGGTCTGCAATGCAACTGTTAAATAATTTACTTAGATGTGAATGTGTTGAGGTGAACTTCTTTAGGCAGAAATTTGCTATTTTATGTTTTCCAGGGGCTTTCCGATTGTGTGTAGAATTAATTGCCCGGGTGACTTCATGTTGCAAAATTATCACTTCAGGCACTTGTGGTATCATCTTGTATGTATCTGTTTCTGCTTGTATCCACTGTGCATGTCTGTTATGTTGTACTGGGTTTGACCATATGTTGCTCCAGAAGTGTTCCATGTCTGTTATGTTTGGTGGATTGCCTATTTTAATGTGTATGTCATCTATTGTCTCGTAAAATTTCTTTTGGTTTGTGTTGAATGTTTGGTTTTGTTTCCTTCTATTTTCACTTTTTTTGTATCTTCTAAGTCGTTTGGCCAATGATTGTAATTTCTGCTTCTTTACATCTAATTGCTCTATCGCTTCTTGTTGTGGGATTTTACCTAACCTTTTTCGTTTTATGTCTGATATTTCATTTCTTATAAATTGTGTTAGCTGTTCGATGTCTTTTCTCAGTTTTTGTATTCTGATCTGTAGCCTGTGTTGCCATGCTGGTTTTGTGGGTTTCTTCTGTATGTTGGTTGGTTCTGATCTCTGCTTAGTGTTTATATTTAGTGTAGTGAGTGCTCCTATATAAACCAGTGGTTGTAACTCTTCCATAGTTGTATTTTCAATTATTTTGTTGTGTATGATTGTGTTGATAGTTGTTATTGTCGTTTCGACTTATGGGTTACTTGGTGGTCTATGCAAGAATGGTCTAATGTCTCTATTTGTGTCTTTGTGTTCTATATATATCAGCTGAAATTTTTCTTCTATATCTAACATGAGTGTCACTTCGTGTTCTATTTGTGCTTGTTCTGGTGGCTGTCTTAAGATTTCGTTTTCCTCTGATTGTTTAATTGATGCGTGTTGTTCTTTGTTTGTTTGCTCTGGGATGTTTGAGTCAATTACTGTATTTTCTTCTTCTTCTTCTGATTGCACATTATTTTGTTCCAGTATTTGCTGTACTTGTTGTTTGATGTTTTCTTGTTCTGACTGGGGTATTCCGTTATTTTTGATTATTACACGGATCTGGTCAGCTAGTCGTTGTTCTGTTAAAAATTTTAATTCTGGGTATCTGGTAATAAATGTTGTGTATACTTATGATCTGTATCCAGTTGTGTTGGTTCCTAAGTTTGTTGCTTGGTAATAACAGAACATGAGGCGTCAGTGAGCTTCATCTGACCATCTCATCCTCTGTCTTTGTTTTCCTTCTAGAATGGTTGCAGGAAGCATATCCTGCAAAAAACCTCTATTTGGATTGAAATCATTTTCCGTGTGGCTAGCGGTGTCGTTGCCATTGTGGACGGGCATAGGGTTCAAGCGTCGTCCCCGACCATGACAGCGCTTGTCCGGGGCTTCATTAGTTCTGTCCTGATCCAACTAATCACACTAAAAGAGGGGTTAGCCCTATTATTGGTTTGTTCTTTTCGTCGCCTTTTACGACTGGCAGAACATACTGGAGGCCTATTCTTTTCCCGGGCCTCCACGAGTTTTATTATTATTATTATTTTTACTAAGCCATACAAGCCAAAAGGATTTTCCCCTGCATGGTGAACAATACTGGGAAACTTGGTCTGTACTCCCCGGTTATTAGCACTCTCACCGCTGCTCTAATTTTTCGAGAATACTTTGTATGTTGGCAACGTGTCTTAAGACGTGGCCGTCCAAGAGCTCGTCTTCCAATGGGAGATTTTGCTGTTGTTTCCTTGATGGTCCTATTTGGTGGTTGTCTAGTGACATATCCTATTCATTTCAGTTTTCTGACTTTCATTTTCCTACTGTATCCAGTTCTTATATAAATTACTGAATTCGTATATAAATGAAATAAGTCATCAGTAAGTAATGTTCCAATGTTTTTACTCTTGATATCTCACTTTAGTCCAAATATTTTTCTAAGGATTTTCCGTTCATAGAGCTTCCTTCTTTTTTGGGAAGCTTCACATTTCTGACATGCTGGTGAAAACTGATACTATTGACTGTAAGGAAACTTACAATTTAGATTTCCTAGAAAGCAGCTTCCTTTTTGTAACGGCCATAAGAAAATACTAATATCTGAATACATGAGTTGATTTCAGCATTTATAACGCTGTCAGAGGTGCTGGGTATGTGAAAATAATTACGTACATTGGTCTTCATAATAATTATGTTACCACTTTACCGAGCAGTATTATTTTCTAGATGGTGTAATTTTATCTAGGGCAACGGCCTTGCCGCAGTGGATACACCGGTTCCCGTGAGATCACCGAAGTAAGCGCTGTCGGGCGTGGTTGGCGCTTGGATGGGTGACCATCCAGCCGCCATGCACTGTTGCCATTTTTCGGGGTGCACTCAGCCTCTCGACGCCAATTGAGGAGCTACTCGGCCGAATAGTAGCGGCTCCGGTCAAAGAAAACCATCATAACGACCGGGAGAGCGGTGTGCTGACCACACGCCCCTTCTATCCGCATCCTCACCTGAGGATGATACGGCGGTCGGATGGTCCCGATGGGCCATTTGTGGCCTGAAGACGGAGTGCTTTCATTTTATCTGTATTCAAGAGAAGACCCACGCCTTTTTAGCTATGAATTGAGTCGGCAAAGCTTTCAGTTCAGTTTCATTGTCAAAGTAGAGAGCAATATCGTCAGCATATGAAAACATATGAATAAGGCTCCCTATTCTAAAAACGGATTTTATAATACGTATTTTCATTTAACACTGACAGTAGAACCTGACCTCTGAACAACAACTTTAAGAGACATGGTATTTGTTATTATATACATCCAGACCTTGAAACTTGTTATAGCTCTATTATGTAATAGGTTTCATCACGTGCTGTAACCAAAACTTTCGAGCATTAATATAACAGATATTTAATCTACTATAAGTAAGGACTTTTAGTTGCAAATTTATTTTTCTGCAAATTACTCGAAAACTATAAGAGGTAGCTCGGTGGGGTTCAACAATTAACGTTTTTATGTTGAATTGAAGCTTCATACAAATTTTCATATTTCGAAGCCTAGTATTTAAAGCCGTCAACTTTTCTTAAAATCGTTGCTTCAGACCAAAATATTTCTTTAATCGCGTTAATACTTGTACCAGTTAATTTTGACAAGCATCTGCACATTACGACCAATTTTTGGGTGTCTAGCTTTATTATTTAGCGCCACTCATTTTTTCCTTAAAACGATGTATTTAGGCAAAAATATTGATCTGATCGTTCTGAGATTTGACAGTCAACAAATTAATATACTAAAGTACAAGCTAGCAAAGTTCGGAAAAGCAACTTTAACTTATAATTCCATTCTTAGATTACGGTGGAATACTTGTAAGCTAATCACAAACGCGTTATGGTGACGTGGCGCGACTAGCAGTGAACTGGGGTAACTACCGGCACACTCGCTCGCCTCTGTATCTCTCCAAATATACAGTGCTTATTTCGCCACAAAGTGAATTGAAAATGAAACAACGAACATGAACAATTGTACGAAAACTGTGCATAACAAAAGTGTACTTTTTATACAGTACGGACTTGGTGACACTGCTTGGAACTTTTCAGTACGAAAACGAAACACGTTTAAAGATGTTTAGAACCATCCTGCAGCTCATTAATACTGAAGAAAACCGAGATTAAGTGTTATTATACAACTGGGCAACTTTGTGACTCATGTATTACTTTGAGACAACTGCGTGTTGCAGCTTTTTATTCTTAAATATTCTAACTCGGATCAACATTAAACATGTAGTTTTATGCAGTGTGTTCTTGCATAGTGCTGCCATTAGTGATGGAAGGTGCAAGTACGTGCATTACATTTGAGCTGATCACAAAGGAATTTAGTTTTCTAGTGGGGAAACGTATTTGTAGATTTGTTGGGAACTTTCTGCAACTGCCAGTAAACCTGAAGGGTTCAAAAACTGAAAGCAAGTTGATACAAATAAGTTACATGTGCAGACCATTCCGTGAAAGGTTTAAAATTTATAAAACATTTCTTCAGACACTGGAATGAGGAAAGAAAATGTCTCATTGCACATAAAAATTTTATTGCCACTCAAGTTCAAGAATGAAGGTTATAAAATTCCGTATATGAGGAAATTAAATGTCTCAGCGCAAAATTATGTTAGGTTATGTTCCAAAAAGTGATACCATGCAGTTAGTATTTTATAGTTTTCCTTCGTTGGGTCCCTTGTTTATCACCTTAGACCACTGATCGATCTGTGGAGCTTACTGAGGTAATCGAGCCGAAGTAGAGATTGCTAATGAGACAAAGGTGACCGACGCAATGGCACGGACAATGAAATTCCAAATTTGGAAACAATGAAAGCTGTGCAGAACGGAACAGTTGTTGCAAGAACGGCTACAATATCGGGTGTTAAAGACAGTGGAAGAAGTTGTTTCGTCAAAGAGAAGGAATAGAGCCGTAGTGACATAACAACCGCTACGATCCGGTGCTGCAGGCAGGCACCTTTACACAAAGGAAAAGGCAGTGCCGTGGTAGACGTTTCGTGCGGCATATTTATGGCGCGTATTGCTAGCTAGTAACGGAGCTGACTGCTCTGTTTGTAGCCGTAGGTAGTAGCCTGCTTCGGCTGTCGTTGTGTGTGATGTACAAGCGATCTCTGCCATTACTTTGAATGGGACTGGAGATAAGTGTATTTCATTTCGTCTTGTGCTTGCTAGCATTAGGAATGCTGTTGGCATACAAGTATAATTACGGAGCCTACCGCTGCTACAGTAAATGTTTTCTATGCATCGTGGTCAGTCGTGCTGTAAAATGACCATCACGGGATAAAATCGACGTTTCAGTCATTGTTTCAACCGCCGTCTTCTGGGTACACAGGTATATTTTGTTGTCCAGAGCTAGTAAGATTTTATTTTGGCTCCTACACTGAGTGGGAGTTTGCACCACACAAAACTGTCAGTATTACTGGTCTGCTGTGGTGGAACCAGAAGAAAACTTTATTACAATTGGTCTCCTATAGTGGAGGGTGTGGGGATCAGTTGTTGTGTGTTGGCCCTCGCATTATGTACTGTGACTGATCACGGGGTGTGAACTCATGCAGGACATGGATCGTACAGAATCAGTTGCTCGCCGGTAGCGTTCTGTGCTCAAGTTGTTTGTAAGTCCCGCTGAACTCTGATGGTTGGCAGAGAGGATGGACATCCTGTCTGCTCATATTGATGTTCTTATTTCAAAAGACTAAGCCTGTAGTTTACAGCTACAGCTTCCTCTCTTCAGCAGCCCTCTTCGTCTTCATGTATGAAGAACATCAGATTTCACAGATCATATCCCCATATTCCTTAATATCCTGCATTTGGAGATGCATTGTAAAAGAATACCCTATCTAATTAAGTGTCCAATGACTTTTACTTTTCGCTGGCCTATTCCGATCAGTATTGGTTTGTACTCTCCTTTTTGTTGTAGAACGTCTCATTCGTTTTCCCATACTTCTAGCTAATTCTTGTAAGTGTTCTCCTGAACCACATTTCCGCGGCTTTGGAGGGAACTTTCTATTGCTTTGTTAACCTCCAGGCTTCATAACCATACATCAGGACATTCCGTACGAAAGTCTTTACAAATCATTTCTTATTGTGGTCGCTGATGTGCTCGTTCAGCCGCTACTGACCATTACTATTTTTCTTTTGATTTCCTTTAGACATCTATTGCCTTCCTCAACAGTTCTCCTGAGTTAGAGGAATTCGGTTATTTCCACTTGTTGATCAATGCCTATTTTTATGTCAGTCTTACCTCCACTCCCTTTCTTATCTGTAACCATGACTTTTGTTCTATTGATCTTTATTTTTAGTTTTAGTTTTGCTGTCTCTTTATTTTTAAACCTCAAGCGTTCTATTTAGTTCTTCTTCTAGGTCTGCTTCTATTGTAATGTCCTCGTTAAATCTGATGGGGTGAATGCGGATATCATTAATTTTGATTCCAGTCGCCTTTTTCTTTCTTTGTTGTTATTTCTCCACGATGAACATATTAAATAATTCTGGTGATAGCGGGAACCCTTGTCTCACTTCCCCTCCGATTTTTGCTTCTTTCATGCAGTCTTTCCAGTCATGTCCCACTCTGCGCATTGCTGTAAATGATAACTTTGAACCAGCCATATCAAATGCCTTACCTAGTCAATCACTGCTACATTTGTTCTCTCTCCGTCTCTCTTTTTCTTTTTTTTGTTTACTTCTAATCTGCTGGAGAGATATGAGATATCCCTTATGGTCTCATCCTTAATCAAGCGAAAAGTCCACCCAGCATCTCCTAGTGGTCGTGAACGGTTAACGCTTCAGGCGTGGCTATCGCAGGTGGGAACCGGCAAGAAGTCATCCTCCATCAAGTTCCAACCGTTTCTGGAGGGCAGACAAGCGGATAGAGGTAGAGTACACCCTTGTCCTCAGTATAAGAAACTATCCCTGAAGGCGCATGAGCCACCATAGCCTACGACATGAAGATGAAAGTAACTGGATACTACAATATTAAAGGTCCATCTGGATATCCCATGTATAGCAACCGCATCTTCTTTGAATGTTTCAGTGTTTCTATTTACTTTTTGATCTCGCGTTTCACCATACCTGGCTGGTTGGCAAGCATGCAGGTCTCGATGAATTTTCTTTTCTAATGTTAGGCTACATCAATGTTGTTGGGCTACACAAACATTGTGCTTCTTGTACAACGTTTTCGCCGATGTAGGGCATGCCCATAATGTGCAAGAAATCTATTTTGTCCTTGGTGGAACGTAATCCGTCCTCGAACTTGTGGATGCTGTACGACACGGGAAACGGGGTGCATATCAAACTGGCGCAGGTGTTTACCATTTTAGTCAGTGACATTCTTAACTATCTCACAATTTAAGCTCTTTGCTGGATGTCGTTTGCCAATTTCCTTCCTGTCTTACAGCCTTTTATGCTCAGGCGTTATATTGTCACCATTACTTAGGTGCTGCACGCGAATAGCCAGCAAACATCTGACTTAGTTCTTCTGCGCTGGGTGCTGATGAGATTCGTCTTGAAAATAAATACCTGTTCCTGTGTTTCGTCTGTCGATATAATCTGTGCCCTAGTGTGCCATACGGTGTCCTAAATGCTTGCACGTCTATGAGTGGTAGGCCGGAAGGAAAATTAAGGTGTAACGTCTCGTCGACATAGAGGTCATTAGGGACGGAGCACGAGCTCAAAACGAATTTAGGGTGGGGAAGGAAATCGGCGGTGCCCTTTCAAAGGAACCAACACGGCATGTGCGCTAGCGGTTTGGGGATGTGACAGAAAAAGTAATTCAGAATGATAAGACTCTGATTTGAACAGTCTTCCTCCGGAATGCAGTGCAGTATGCTAACCACTGCGCCATCTGTCTCGGTCTAGGAATGGACCTGCACCACCATCCTCTGCTTCAAGAGTGAACACGATCTTCTTGTACATCTTGCTGCAATAAGTTAAAACAGTCATCTGTTGCTCTGCAAAATTTTAAATGTCTACTCACGTACAAATATGTGGAACAATGTAACACAGTACTGTACATAGCGGACGTAATCATTAATATCAGATAAGGATGATTTCACTTCTAGTTTTATTTGTTGAACCGAAAATTAAATTTCTTCCTATAGGTCCCAATACGGCGTGCCATATTGTACAGCATTTGCTTTGAGATATTAGTTAGCTGAGATGTAAGAAACCGTGTTATATTTTGGCCAGAAAATTAATAAGTGAGTTGCGTATCAACATTGTGATTTTATGCATATTGATTTTTGTTTCGGTTTCCAACTGGAAGCTCTTTTGATTGATATCAACGCAGATTTTTAGTGACAATGTGAAATTTTGGTGAGCTCATTATTAAAAAAATTAATAAACTTAAGCAAAATTACAATGACCTGTGCGTTAAAAGCTTGTACTTATCATTCAGCATAGGCTTGGTGGCAGTGATCGTAACTTTTCGATATCAAAATATAACAGTTTTCGAAGACCCTATCTCATATAGCTTGTGAACCTTGACCTGATAAGTAGAACATTATACAGAAGATTAACAGTTAAAAGAATGTAATCTAGGAATGAGATGAGAGAGAGCGAATAGAGATTGCAAATGAGCAAAATAAACCACGCCGCCACTGTTTCTCGTTTACCAGCATGCCTTTTCTCTTTAAAAAGTTAAATCAGTTCTGTGTTTCCTTTGTATTCAGTTTTTTCCAACAGTTATTCGGTATCCATTTACCGCACTCGAAATTTTTTTTATCGAAATTTCCGGTATATACTTACCTTTGAAACAATTTCTTAGTATAGCTATTAGCATGTTTAGTTCTTTGCCTTTCCTTATCGTGAGATTTTCAGGCTTTCTAATCATGCCATGCAGCACACCATGACTTCACGTACAGTCTGCCGGAGTTGCAGGCGGGCCTCATTCCTCCCCGACAGCTCCCTGACGTCACGTTCCACCGCTGGAAGCGGCGTTGTCGAGATCGCCCAAAACACGCACAACATGTTGAGACGTGATCTTAATGCCGCCCACGTGCGCCCTCGTAAACTCACAGGGTGCTCACGGACCACAAAGCACTCAGTTTTTCTAGGGTATGCAGGTTACTACATGGGAAGTGGGGTGGGAGGAACGCTAATGAGACCGCGCGCTCGATTCAGATACCTTTTGTAGCTCTGACTCAAAGATTACTTTATGGCTGACACACTTTCCCAAATGAAAATAAGCTAGGTAGGAGATAAATAATGAAGAGAATGTCATCAAATGGTTCTAATGGCTCTGAGCACTATGGGACTCAACTGCTGAGGTCATTAATCCCCTAGAACTTAGAACTAGTTAAACCTAACTAACCTAATGACATCACAAACATCCATGCCCGAGGCAGGATTCGAACCTGCGACCGTAGCGGTCTTGCGGTTCCAGACTGCAGCGCCTTTAACCGCACGGCCACTTCGGCCGGCAAGAATGTCATCAATGAATGTGCTACTGTATTAGGAAACAACATAATGTACATGATCCAAATTTAATCAAGCATTACTTGCAGTCGACAGCACGACAAGGACGTGATTATTACATATTACATAAAATGACGCTACTTTTAGAAAAAGAATGACAACTTGTAAGCTTGGGAATTATGCTTCTCAATTCAGCAAACAGACGAGCTAACAGGCTATACTTATGAATGTTACTTAATCAATTTATTAGTTATTTGTCCTTATGGTGAGAAATCGCCCCTAAAGGCGGATGAACCAACCAACGGCATATGACAGAGGAGGCAATGAGATATCATTCCACTGAAGATCCCAAGTAGAATCAAACCATGGTAGTTGACATTAATGAGAAATTTACTCCAAAAAATGTGTGTGAAATCTTATGGGACTTAACTACTAAGGTCAGTCCCTAAGCTTACACACTACTTAACCTAAATTATCATAAGGACAAACACACAAACCCATGCCCGAGGGAGGATTCGAAACTCCGCCGGTACTAGCCGCAGAGTCCGTGACTGTAGCGCCTTAGACCACTCTGCTAATCCCGCGCGGCGAGAAATTTACTACTGACCATCGATCTTTGAACCCAGGATTTGGCAAGAGAGGTACGGGGCTTCACAAGTATTTGTCAGTCGAATTCCGTCGAGATACGCCATGAAAATGGGAACATAGAATCTACGATCACTACCGAAAGTGGGAAAAATAAATGAGGTGAAAGCACGGATGAGGAAGAAAGAGAAATATATGGTAGATATATGTTAGACAAGATGAGAAGGAAATGGAGATTTCTATAGCGATAACTTTAGAGCAGTTTTTGATGGTGTTGAGAAAAGAGGTTAGTACTGAGTGGCAGTAGTAATAAGAGAAAAATATTAGAATAACGTTTGCAGTACTTACCATATAAGCGATCGGTTAAAGAGGGTTTAACTAAACAGTACACCTGTGTGTGGACTTGGTAATTATTCAGACATATTTCCCAGAATAAGCTCATGACTTGGGAGAAAAGGAAACTGTGTATGAAGATATTTAAGAGCTATTAAAATTAACGTAATAACACGATAATTTTGCAGTAATGGGCGACTATAATACAGATGTGGGAAACCATATGGACTATAAAAATGGAAGAAAATTTGGCTTGGGGGAAATAATTGAAAAATGTTAAAATGTTGTACGTTTCTAGAATCAAAAGGATATGGTTATTGTAAACACATTATCTGCGGTTCCTCGTAAGAGATGGATTGTCGTCCGAAGAGCGAGCTCCCGTCTAAAAGTTGGTACCTCACGACGGAACCACAAGTAAGGACAGTCGCTGCCTGACGCAGCAACAAATGAGAGACGTTCATACGCCACCACTGCCGGAAGTATACTTACATCAGAGCGCTGTGCCACCCAGTTCTGTCTGCAGTCAACACATAACGACGACAGTATCGACTTACTTCAGATCCAGTAGTGCTGCTTGTATTAGAACTCAGAATTCTAACAAAGTTTACAGTCAACTGAACATTGAGAATAGTCTATCGTTTTGTATTGTGTTATACAATAAATTAGTGTTCAGCGGCAGTGCAAAAATATATAGATAGATCTGTGGACATCCATTGCCTCCAAATTAAGTAGTTTGTGTTGTTTAAAGTTTGATAAAGTGAGATAAAATATTGTGTTTTTTGCAGTGTCCGCCTGATAACCTCCAAAAGTAAGTCTAGTCTTGCTAAAACCCGCTAGAGTGTCAATGTGAGTGTGTCAAGTGCATATGCGCCCGGCACTTCGGGAGGTGCCATATAAAAAACAATTACCCTGAAGTACATTGTAATGAAACATGTAACCTAATAGAGATATCAGTTAAAATTATGCCACAGCGTTTCACGTCTCAGTATATATAGTGAATATATGACTGTGTCCTTCCCCCCGCATGGACCTTGCCGTTGGTGGGGAGGCTTGCGTGCCTCAGCGATACAGATGGCCGTACCGTAGGTGCAACCACAACGGAGGGGTATCTGTTGAGGGGCCAGACAAACGTGTGGTTCCTGAAGAGGGGCAGCAGCCTTTTCAGTAGTTGCAGGGGCAACAGTCTGGATGATTGACTGATCTGGCCTTGTAACACTAACCAAAACGGCCTTGCTGTGCTGGTACTGCGAACGGCTGAAAGCAAGGGGAAACCACAGCCGTAATTTTTCCCGAGGGCGTGCAGCTCTACTGTATGGTTAAATGATGATGGCATCCTCTTTGGTAAAATATTCCGGAGGTAAAATAGTCCCCCATTCGGATTTCCGGGGGGGGGGGGGGGGGGGAGGGACTACTCAAGAGGACGTCGTTATCAGCAAAAAGAAAACTGGCGTTCTACGGATCGGAGCGTGGAATATCAGATCCCTTAATCGGACAGGTAGGTTAGAAAATTTAAAAAGGGAAATGGATAGGTTAAAGTTAGATACAGTGGGAACTAGTGAAGTTCAGTGGCGGGAGGAGCACGACTTTTGGTCAGGTGAATACAGGGTTATAAATACAAAATAAATAGATGTAATGCAGGAGTAGGTTTAATAATGAAGAAAAAAAATAGGAGTGCGGGTAAGTTACTACAAACAGCATAGCGAGCGCATTATTGTGGCCAAGATAGACACGAAGCCCACGCCTACTACAGAAGTATAAGTTTATATGCCAACCAGCTCTGCAGAGGATGAAGAAATTGATGAAATGTATGATGAGATAAAAGAAATAATTCTGGTAGTGAAGGGAGACGAAAATTTAATGGTCACGGGTGACTGGAATTCAAGAGTAGGAAAAGGGAGAGAAGGAAACATAGTAGGTGAATATGAATTGGGGTTAAGAAATGAAAGAGGAAGCCGCCTGGTAGAATTTTGCACAGAGCATAACTTAATCATAGCTAACGCTTGGTTCAAGAATCATGAAAGAAGGTTGTATACATGGAAGAATCGTGGAGGTACTAGTAGGTATCAGATAGATCATATATTGGTAAGACAGAGATTTAGGAACCAGGTTTTAAATTGTAAGACATTTCCAGGGGCAGATGTGGACACTGACCACAATCTATTGGTTATGAACTGTAGATTAAAACTGAAGAAACTGCCAAAAGGTGGGAATTTAAGGACATGGGACCTGGATAAACTGACTAAACCAGAGGTTGTACAGAGTTTCAGGGAGAGCATAAGGGAACAATTGACTGGAATGGGGGAAAGAAGTACAGTAGAAGAAGAATGGGCAGCTCTGAGGGATGAAGTAGTAAAGGCAGCGGAGGTTAAAGCAGGTACAAAAGAGAGGGCTAGTAGAAATCCATGGGTAACAGAAGAAATATTGAATTTAATTTATGAAAGGAGAAAATGTAAAAATGCAGTAAATGAAGCAGGCAAAAAGGAATACAAATGTCTCAAAAATGAGATCAACAGGAAGTGCAAAATGGCTAAGCAGGGATGGCTAGAGGACAAATGTAAGGATGTAGAGGCTTATGTCACTCGGCGCAAGATAGATACTGCCTACAGGAAAATTAAAGAGACCTTTGGAGAAAAGAGAGCCACTTGTATGAATATCAAGAGCTCAGATGGAAACACCCAGTTCTAAGCCAAGAAGGGAAAGCAGAAAGGTGGAAGGAGTATATAGAGGGTCTATATAAGGGCGATGTACTTGAGGACAATATTATAGAAATGGAAGAGGGTGTAGATGAAGATGAAATGGGAGATATCATACTTCGTGAAGAGTTTGACAGAGCACTGAAAGACCTGAGTCGAAACAAGGCCCCGGGAGTAGACAGCATTCCATTTGAACTAAGGACGGCCTTGGGAGAGCCAGTCCTGACAAAATTCTACCATCTAGTGAGCAGATGTATGAGACAGGCGAAATACCCTAAGACTTCAAGAAGAATACAGTAAGTCCAATCCCAAAGAAAGCAGGTGTTGACAGATGTGAAAATAACCGAACTATCAGTTTAATAAGTCACAGCTGCAAAATACTAACGCGAATTCTTTACAGACGAATGGAAAAACTAGTAGAAGCCGACCTCGGGAAGATCAGTTTGGATTCCGTAGAAATGTTGGAACACATGAGGCAATACTGACTTTACGACTTATCTTAGAAGCTAGATTAAGGAAAGGCAAACCTACGTTTCTAGCATTTGTAGACTTAGAGAAAGCTTTTGACAATGTTGACTGGAATACTCTCTTTCAAATTCTAAAGGTGGCAGGGGTAAAATACAGGGAGCGAAAGCCTATGTGCAATTTGTACAGAAACCAGATGGCAGTTATATGAGTCGAGGGGCATGAAAGGGAAGCAGTGGTTGGGAAGGGAGTGAGACTGGGTTGTAGCCTCTCCCCAATGTTGTTCAATCTGGATAATGAGCAAGCAGTAAAGGAAACACAATAAAAATTTGGTGTAGGTATTAAAACCCATGGAGAAGAAATAAAAACATTGAGGATTGCCGATGACATTGTAAGACAGCAAAGGACTTGGAAGAGTAGTTGAACGGAATGGACAATGTCTTGAAAGGAGGATATAAGATGAACATCAACAAAATCAAAACGAGGATAATGGAATGTAGTCGAATTAAGTCGGGTGATGCTGAGGGAATGAGACACTTAAAGTAGTAAAGGAGTTTTGCTATTTGGGAAGCAAAATAACTGATGATGGTCGAAGTAGACAGGATATAAAATGTAGACTAGCAATGGCAAGGAAAGCGTTTCTGAAGAAGAGAAATTTGTTAACATCGAGTATAGACTTAAGTGTCAGGAAGTTGTTTCTGAAAGTATTTGTATGGAGTGTAGTCATGTATGGAAGTGAAACATGGACGCATGTATGGAAGTGAAACATGGACGATAAATAGTTTGGACAATAAGAGAATAGAAGCTTTCGAAATGTGGTGCTACAGAAGAATGCTGAAGATTAGATGGGTAGATCACATAACTAATGAGGAGGTATTGAATAGAATTGGGGAGAAGAGGAGTTTGTGGCGCAACTTGACAAGAAGAAGGGACCGGTTGGTAGGACATGTTCTGAGGCATCAAGGGATCACCAATTTAGCATTGGAGGGCAGTGTGGAGAGTAAAAATCGTAGAGGGAGACCAAGAGATGAATACACTAAGCAGATTCAGAAGGATGTAGGTTGCAGTAAGTACTGGGAGATGAAAAAGCTTGCACAGGATAGAGTAGCATGGAGAGCTGCATCAAACCAGCCTCAAGACTGAAGACCACAACCACAACAACCTCACTGTGTCTCCTAGTGCAACATCTGATTTAAAAGAATCAAGAGAGTAATCAAAAAGGCTTGAAGAGTAGACTTTGACGGATAGAAAGAAGAAGCAACGAAGATGGCTTTTGAGAAAAGAAACAATAAAATAGCTAATGAAAGGGATGGGTCGTTGCAATGAAACAAAATAATGATGTGGTTAACTGAAGCAACGAGTGAGGTCTTGTGAAATAGGAAACTGAAGCCCGGAAAACCTTCGGCGACAGGAGAAATACTAAACTCAGTTCAGGGAAACAGTAGGCTTAGGGAGGAAAACTAAGTAAGAAAGAGAGGACCAAATCAAAAGCATTTCTGAAGAAGTAGACGATGTACTGAACCAAAATCATTTCTGAAGAGGAAGAGGAAGATCAGAGGAAGGGAAATCAGAATCACATTTATAAAAACTCAGACATTTCCAGTGCAAACCTGTAATTGTAAAAAATAAAGAGGGAATATTACTGATAGACAAAGATGAGGCATATGCTGACTAGAAATGATGCATAAAAGAACTTGAAAGTAGCATCTTAAAATGCTGTTTGATTTTTACCCACTGCTGTAAGTTATCTATAATCCGTGAAATAGTCGTCGCTACATTCAGCAATGAACATCCAGTATTCGGTATCGATTAGGGGCGCAGATCCTTTGAGCTCTATCTTTGTGGCGTTGCTGTAACGTGTTTATCGCCTTTGGTGAGACTATCGGTCTCTTAGCCAGTCACCGAGCGAGGTGGTGCAGTGGTTAGCACACTGGACTCGTATTTGGGAGGAAGACAGCTAAAACCCTCGTCCGGCCATCCAAATTTACGTTTTCCGCGATTTCCCTAAATCACTCCAGACAAATGACAGGATGGTTCCTTTGAAAGGG
Organism: Schistocerca americana; assembly: GCF_021461395.2. NCBI lineage: Eukaryota > Metazoa > Arthropoda > Insecta > Orthoptera > Acrididae > Schistocerca > Schistocerca americana. The sequence continues at coordinate 856,506,889 of NC_060130.1, read as the reverse complement.
CACGGCCGATTTCCCTCCCCATCCATGACACAATCCTAGCTTGTGCTCCACCTCTCATGACCTCGATGTCGATGGGACGTTAAATCCAATCTTCCTTCCTTCTTAGCCAATCAGGAAGGTGTGCGGTCGTCAGGGCCATGTGGCCGGATGTATATTAAATGATTCTGTTCCATTCCGTGTTCTGAGATTCGCATAGAAATTCAGAGTGCGAGCTAACATCGCACAGATGTTCGGGCTCACATCCAGTTCCTGTTCATAGAAATATCTTGGCTCAAACTCGTCTAGGGATTGAACTGCACGTGTCGCATTACACGCCCTAAATTACACACTTGTGAACCTTTGATTAAATTTCCTGGCTGATGGCAAGTTTGCGGAATATAAAGTTAACATAATATGGCCACAAACAGCTTCTACTGGGCTTCCCTATGTCGTAGGTTCTCGTCTGTCTCACTCGCACACTACAGCGCTTTGGTCTCAATAGACAATAGACGCCTGTGAGTTTCCCCATCTCGTGGTGAATCTGCGCTCTTTGTGACACCTGGTTCTGGACGATAGGGTTCGTTTCACAATTCCTGAAGGCTGACTCTTTCGGCCATATACTTAAATGAGAGCGAAATGCTCGTTAACTCACAAGAGGAGACGACTGCAATATTAAAGACTGTGGCGAGACATCTTCAGTTATTTTGCAGTGGTTGTTGCTAGGCAACATTTAAATCATTTCAGTCGTGGGGTAAAAATATTTGCTCAGTTATTTTGCGATCATTCCGCATGCAGAACTTACTGTGAAAGGAAATATGATTTGGTGTTCATACGCGTAGTGCCACAGAGGCTTACAGATCGTTAATGAGCCGGAAACTCATTGAGGGATGAATTCGTATGTACTGAATCCGATGCATGAAGCATTCAGTCTCATCATCCTCTCCTGCAGTTTCAACAACTTACTGCTCTATTGGACGACGTATGTAGATAATATGTAATTCTTGTTCTAATATCGTCTATCTTAAGGACTAGAGATAGCGGTTGTTAAAATAATCGATATAAAAATTTTGCATACAACCACTAATATTAGGGACATAATCCTCAGCAACGCATTGCGACAGTCAATCTCCGATCATCCAGCTGTCTAATTCAATCCTCCATAAACATACACTTCAAAGGGACACAAGGCAAAAACAATTAAAGTTATTTGGAAACGATATCCTTGTTTTAGACTAAAAATGGTAATATACCCAATAAACAAACTGGCGAGGATGGTAACGCCTTCCAGATCTGTTGGATCCTTTTTGTATGGTGGGCGTTAGTACGATAAATGTGAACGATTTTGCACACATAACCACTGGTATGGTGTCTCTCCATGCCCTTTACAACATCTTTGCAATGTTATGGATAGCCTGATGGTTCAGTGCAGTCTGTCAAAGCCATACATATATTTAAAAACTAGTGATGAACGGCGAGGCAGCTGAGTTGACAGGTGTATACCACCTTACGAAAGGAACGCTTTGGTCGACGTGCGGTAACATGGAAAAGTGGCTGGTTCAAATGGCTCTGAGCACTATGGGACTCAACATCTGAGGTCATCAGTCCCGTAGAACTTAGAACTACTTAAACCTATCTAACCTAAGGACATCACACACATCCATGCCCGAAGCAGGATTCGAACCTGCGACCGTAGCAGTCACGCGTTTCCGGACCGAAGTATGGAAAAGTGGAGCAGAGAATCTGGTAGTAAGATTTTTAAAGTAAGACGAGGACTTCATATCCAGTTAAGTTTATTTGTTTATATATTTTGATGTTGTGTGCTTTTGAAATGCATGTTACAGGATTAACTTAGACAGCCTGATGATAGAAGCTTGACTCCCGAAACGCATTGCTTAGGAATATGTTCCTAACCGTAGTGGTTGTATCTGAAATATTTGTAACGACGTTTTTATTGGCTTTAAAGATCTTCGATTCATGTCACGTATACTGAGAAATGCAGGTGTTTTATTTGATTTCCCCGAAACATTCTAGGTAAATATACCTAGCGTCTTAATTCAGTATTACTCCTACTTATTTCTGCTGTTCCTAAGCCATTTATTAATTGCTGCATATAAGATAGATGCATGTTTGGTGTGTCTCCAGCTTCTCAACACCTGTTGTCAGGTTCCTTCTTTCGTTTTTTCAGTGATTAATCAGTATGCGAATAGGCAAACAGTTGGACTGTACACAGCTTTCCATTTCAGTAACTATAGATATACCGCTTTGTGCATGAGTAACTTGGAGGCACAGAGAGGGAAGTTTTGACACAGTGACTGAAATGCAGATTGCAGTGGCCGACTATGCGGTGCGTATATTCGTATATCGGGGCATCCTGTGTAGTAGGGGAGAACATGTTTCAGTCTTTCGCCTCTAGCCAGCCCTGTAATGGAGGTTTAATATATTTTCTTATTCCATTTTAAAACTACAGCACTAAATTTATGTGTGCTCCAGTCTTTTTTTAATTGGAAAAATTACTGCTGTAAAGCGAGGTTTCTCCCAACGTGAAAATCTATTTGAACGTGCAACTTGGTCATGTACCTAGGAATAAATATTCTGTTGACATTTAAAAGTGTTGTAATCAATAAAATCTTTTCAATACGGTATTTATTAGGAAATTTGTTATATAATTACCGTTGTAGACACCAGTAAGTGTAATCGAATTAAGAATTGTTATCAAAAACAAGTTACAAGTTGGAATCATTTTGAAACAGAAACTGTTGCCAACTAATACAAATTTCCAATTTCAAAGGAGGGAAAATTGTTAAGGCATTAAAGAAAAAAAGTTAATTTTGCAAGAATCACACATTCAATGACAGAAGATCTTCTATTTCAGCGTACAAGATGGTGCATGACTGACGAAGTATAGCTCATTAGTCCATACGCTATAAAAGTTGATTTAAAAATTTATTGAATTCTACTCAACTTAAAACTCTTTAACGGAAGAATTTACAGTACCTTCCGAACAGCTTCAATATATTACACAAAATTTATAATATGTAACAATCGTAATATTTACAAACGATGCCCAAAGCACAACCTCTGGTCTCACAACAACGAAAACAGAAGGAAATGCGGAATACTGCTTACGACAGTTTATAGTACTCATTCCTTCATGTGATTCTGAAATCAGTGAATAAATCGAAAAACCGACTGTGAGACTTCATGCAATCTTAGGTACACCATTCTCCAGGTACGGCACTCTCACTTACGTAGTAGTGACGACTTCATCGTTTCCATTTTTGCAAATTTGTCTTGAATTACGTTATAATTTAGGTAATATTGTGAGACATTACAGCGATTAACTTTTTGAACGGAAGTTTCGTAATTACAGTAAGAAGAAGCTATCGCCATTGCTCTGCGTTTGACTACAAGCTAAACGTGTTCACACTATATAATTGTGGCAGGAGTTTATGATTGATTACCTACTTTTTAATGATCAGTTACATAAGTTATGCATGTTCGTCTTTTCCGTTGCTCAGATTTAAGTAAATGCGGATAATGTGGTAATTTCGTTCAACTGCTTCTCAGACTGCGTTTCAAATTAAATGTTGGGTCATGAACATTCATGAAATAGAGCATAGCTTGGTAAATTATTGCTTTTGCAAACTACTCATGACTGTAAACCACTTCCCAACAAAAACACACCGCTAATAATTTCGCGACGATGAAGACTTCAGAAACGAAAATAACCTAATTGTAAACATTACTGAATGAGAAATTCGCAGTTCGCCAGTCACGGGATATGAATTTGAAAATGGCCTTCAGAATCTCAAAGAAGGAAACGCACCGATGTACATGTCATCCCAGTAGAACTGCTGACAAATTTAGGTAACAACACAGAAGACAAATTACTAAAAGCAATAAATGAATTCTACGATTGAATAATCACGTCATAAAACTACTCACAATACAGCATCATTACCACACCTAAAACAGGAATAGCAGTTGAGTGCACCAAAACTATACAATACTGTCGATGTTATTACATGCCTCCAAAATACTCACTAGTACAATTAGCATCCGGGTACAAGTAAAGATAGATAAGCATTTATGGAGAAGACCTGTTTGGATACAGTGAAGGCAGGGGAACGCGAGAGGCAATTTTGCACCTGCTATTGTGTAGGAAAATGGCTGTGAATAGATGGATTTGTCTCACCTTCATTGAATTTGAAAAAACCGTTTGGAAATGTGAGCAGGAAGCTACTCTTTACACTTATGAAGAAAATATGGCTGGAGTAGAAATACAGATGAATCTTTATCCACTACATCAGAACCAGAGCACAAAAATTAACATCAATAACGTAGAGGAAGAAAACGGGATCAGAAAAGGACTTAGACAAATATGTCACCTATCTCTGTGTTTACTTAATGTGTTCACTGAGTAAATTTTTCAGACCATGAAGGAGAAGACAAAGTGAACAAAAGCCGACGGTGAAAGGATAGAAAGGACATATTGTGTAGGAATTGGTAAAGACTTCGTAGTAGTTGCAGACTCGGAGAAAGGAATGAAGAAATGAACAGAATGCTGCAAGTCCTACTGGACACTCGCAGACTATGGAAATTAAAAATGAACGAAAGTAAATCGAAAGTAATGGTTGTACGGAAAAATATGAACTAAATTACAAACATTATAAAGTTGATGAAGTCACAAATGATCAGATGAAACAATTTTGCTATCTCAGAGTGTAAGCACAGAGAGCAGTAGACGTTTAATGGAAGTCAAGAGAAGGATTGCATTAGAAGAATAGGCATAACTGAGAAAGAAAATCATTTAAACCAGTGAATGTATGAATACAGATGTTAGAAAATTCCTTGCAAAATCATTTGTATGAAGTACACTGCTCTAGTAGAACGGAAAGAAACACCAACCTGGAAATCTTAAGGGAAGTTAGTGAGGTGGAAAGATTACTAAAAGTAATGAAAAAGAGAAAATACTGTTTATTGTCACAAAATCTTCATACATGAAATTTTCATCGTTAACATTACTGAATGGAAAGCGTTGGGAAAGAAATGAAGAGGATGGCCTAGAAAGAAGTATTTCGAAGATACCGACAAAAGGATATGAAGAGAACAATTACGTGGAACTAAAAAGGACAGGCAATGACTTAACAGAGTTGTTGCATTTACGAGGTGTTAGCGTTTAGAACATATCTGTATGTGTGTGGACATAAATATGTGAATCATAATTACAACCTTTTCCTCTGATACTGAAAGAGCTTGTTTCGTGTGTGCAGTATTTTATACTCCAATAACAGCAATTTCTCTCCCTCACTCAACATATACACACACACACACACACACACACACACACATATATATATATATATATATATATATATATATATATATATATATATACCTTAATACTATATATTCAGAAATTCTTCCTCGTAGAAGAAGTTCCCAAGCCGATATGTTCAAAGGTGGTGTTTAAAATTCATTATGTTGTTGATTAAATTCTTTTTATGACTGGATAGGGGGGGTCAAGATTTGAAGACCTCACTCCTCTCTATGTCGCACTAAAGCTGAGTGATGGACAATGTAAATCCTTTCTCCTTTCGGAATTTTATTTACGAATTTCACTGTTGTTTTTAGTCGGTGTATGGTTGTTGATAACAAAGCCCATAAAGGAGGAAGTACTGCGAAATGGTTGTCAATACGCCAACCTCTTTAAAGAATTGTTTACAAGACGTTCTGGACTGGACACTACATATTATCCTTAACACACACTTCTGCGCAACATACACTATTCTCTTGTATGCCGAATCACCTCAGAATATGATGCAGTAAGGCATTAGGAAATCCGATCTTAACCGTAAAGAAAAAGTAGCAGAAGTTAGAAGAAGATGAGTAACATGTGAATACATTACAAGTTATTATTAATGTAAACATCCACAAACTTAGAATATTCTGTTTCATTTTATTCTTGCACTTAACTATTGATTTTAATGCTGTGATTAGACCCCGTGCAGTACTGAATTGTATGTATTACGTTTTATCAATATTTAGTAACAGAGAACTATTTATTAATTTGCAAGAGATGTCTTATCTACATTTTTAAATGCTGAAGTCACTCCAGTAGGCTTCGTTATAATACTGGCATAGTCAGCAAAGAGAACTATTTAGGCTTCTTGGATTCATGAAAGATCATATACGTATATGTAACAAATACAAGAGCGAATCTAGCATCGTTACCTGTTGTATTGTGTAAACTTCGTGAGTTCCTTAATGCAACATCCTGCATCCTTATCGTTAGACAGGATGAAAACCAAATATCAGCAATATATCTGAAACCATAATATTTGAGCTTCTGTAAGACAATAGTATGGACCGCATAATTAAATGCTTTTGAGAAATTGTAGAACATAACTGTTGGCAATATTTTCTCTTTCAAATTTCTTAGTACCTGATTGGTGAATTCGAAAGTACCATGTTTTGTGTAGAGTCTTTTTTAATGTCCAAGAGGAGACTAAGTATCGTATTTTGAGAGACAGACGGTAAATTCTTGCATATATAATTTTTTCCATTTCTGTCGAGAAGAGATAAGTAATGAGACTGGTCAGTAATTATTAATATCTGTTTTACTCATTCTCTTGCAAAAGCGTTTGGAAATCATGTATTTATGAGTCTGGAAATATCCTCTGTAACAGTGAAGTGTTGCTATCTGAATGAAAACATGGCATACTGGTGTATTTGAAGAACAGGATTTTAGTACTTTCTCTTGAGGTATTATTAATTCCATGGCATATTTTGATTCTCAGTGAGCTATGTGTATTCTTAATATCTTTGAAAGAGGAAGGAGCAACTGTAATATGCCTATATATATGATGCATTGGTCCTTGCATACGTTCTATTGCTATGCCTTGTCTAGCAAGGCCTACCTTATGATTTGTTCAAGAAAGTGATTATTTAATTCATTCGCCGCCTGTCCGTCATCGCTGGCTGTTTCCTTTAACAATGAAGTCGTCATATTCCATAACTGATTCATGTTTTAACTAATGCCTATGTAGCTAACCATTATTGTCTGCATTGCTGATTTCAGACGTTAATAGAGCGATTTTATTTTTCATCACTTTCCTCAATATAGCACAATACTTCCTGTAACATTAAATCAGATCTGTTTCTCTGTTTGACATAAACATTTCAAACGACGTCTTTTTTCTTGTATACGATACTTTGATTCCTTTTGTAATCCAGGGCATTTTGAATGTCTTATTAGTACCATATTTTATTGTTTCTTTGACAAACCAGCTGTTGACGCTTGACATATACCCGTTCTACATGCACATTAAAATTGAAACTGACATCTGTCACATTATACTGATTCCTCTACTCAGCTTGCTATACGTCTGCGTTGTAACTTTCTGCTGTCTGTTCATTAATTACTCAAATTGTTTTCCATGATACCACTTCATTATAATCAGATACGTAGTTTAGTTTGACTAGTTGTGTATTATACTCAGATAGGGGATTCCCTGCTGGATAAATAATTATATAACATGTGAAGTGTTCACCCACAAAAGGGGTTGTCTATTAATATCCTGCTTTCCTCTGTAATTCTGGTAGTAGAACTAAGAATAAAACATTTACAAATGTTTCCATTCATCCGAATCTTTCAGAAAATTAATATTAAAACCTGTACAAATTGTAAAGGTAGCAGAACTAAGATGCAGGGAACTAGACGCTATTTACAACTTATACAGAAATAATGTGATAGTTATAGAAGTCGGGGAGCATGAATGAAAGGCAGTAGTTAAGAAGAGAGTGAGATAGGGTTTTTGTCTGTCCCCGATGTTGTTCAAAATGTACACTGAACACGCAGTGGAAGAAACAAAAGAAAAACTTGGAGGAGAAATTAAAGTTGAGGGAGAAGAAATTAAACTGTGATGTTTGCCGATATTACTGTAACTCTGTCAGAGACAACAAAGGATTTGGAAGCGCAGATGAACGTAATGGACATTATTTTGCAAGAAGGATATAAGATGAACAGCAAAAAAAGCAAAACAAGGATAATGGAATGTAGTCGAATTAAATCAGGTGATGCTAATGGAATTACATTAAATTAGATTAGGAAACGATACACTTCAAGTAGTAGATGAGTTTTGCTGTTTGGGCAGCAACATTACTGATGATTGATGAAGTAGAGAGGATATAAAATGTAGACTGGCTATGGCAAGAAAAGCGTTTCTGAAGAACAGAAATTTGTTAGAATTGAATAGAGATTTAAGTCTTAAGAAGTCATTTCTGAAGGTATTTGTCTGAAGTGTAGCCACATATGGAAGTGAAACATGGATTTTAAGCAGTTTAGATAGTAAGAGAACAGAAGGTTTCAAAATGTGGTGCTGCAGAATAGTGATGAAGATTACATGGGTCGATCACGTAACTAATGGGACGTAGTGAATGGAATTGTGGAGACAAGTAATCTGTGGCACAACTTGACCAAAAGAAGGGATCGTTTTATAGGAGACATTCTAAGACATCAAGGAATCACCAATTTAGTACTGGAGGGAAGTGTGGGTGGTAAAAATCGTAGAGGGAGATCAAGAGATCAATACAGAAAGCAGATTCAGAAAGGTGTGGGTTGCAGTAGTTATTCGGGAATGAAGAGGCTCGCACAATATAGAGTAGCATGGAGAGCTGTACAGAACCAGTCTTCGGACTGAAAACTGCAACAACAAAACAAGATTATCATTAGCTTTATTTTATCTACTTCATTTAACAGTACCTCTTTGAAAGCAGTCGTTGTGACGGAGGTACGTGAACTAGAAACGGTTCACCCCGTAGAACTGTAATTATACGATTGGAGAAGGTACCCTCGCCCCCACTCTCCTGTTAGTTAAATGAACCTGTCTTTTCCCTTCCTGTTAGCGTGTAGGCCATCTCTTATGCACTACCATGTCGCAGTAGCAGCAACTGGCACAGTAACACTGTGAGCTCCAACTTCTTATCTAGCTTGACTCTTTGTTCATTGTGTATGTGTAATGTTACTTCACCCAGCTTTTCCGAGTCGCTCTTGATACCGATTCCACTATTCTATAGACAAGGTTTTTACCTAAGCTCCCAACTATCAATGCCGGTTCCACTTCACTCAGACCCCTAATCAGAAACACTATATCCCTCACCACTTGGCCAAAGCTATCATATGGTTTCACAACACTTGAGACCTGCTAACATGATCCTAAGTTTCCTGCTGATGTTGTCTTATACCTCTCCTATGGCTGCTAACTTACTGCAAGCACTTTCTTGTTTTTCACTGAACTTAGTTTTCTTATTTAATATACTGCCAGCAAAAATATATATTTCGTCAAAAATACAACTATTTACCCCGGTTACTTTAAAATTGTGCCCACTTCATTTATTCTCCAACGTATGATGAGCACAAAGTACCTTTATGCCATTAATAACAGCTGGTTCCGCTAGTTATCATGCTTGCGAGATCTAAGAGAAACTGTGAACATCAGTAGACTTACTGTGACCTAACAGAAAGAGATGACATTTAAAATAGCACATTTTTGCTCTTAGAAAGTGAGAAAGCTGGATGCAGATTTTGAAATTTCCATCGTATTTAGATATTGGACTGGATGACGGTATAATAGGAAAGTGATTATTTCTTGCTGTTTGTAAATAGGCCACTTGGCCAATTATAGGTTGAGGATTATGGTTCACTATGACTCGAATCTCTGACAATTTATGTATTCTTTTGATTTCTCTGATAAAAAATATATTTGGTGCTACTTCAATATTATCAACTATAAACACAGTATTCGTACCTGAGGTAGTAATTCCGAACATCATGCAGCTCCCTACAGTTAAATTTTCTGTTGCCGCTCTAAATTATTTCAGACGCCTGCAAGGATTTGAATGGACCACAAGTCACCTTCTTCCACACGGACGTTTTACAGGGGATATGATCCGTTTGTAACGATATCGTCGTCGACTGGACGTTGAAATCTAGTCACCCTATCTTCCTTCCGTACTGTAAGATATTCATAAAGGTTCTAAGGGCACACAAAATTATTGGCTTATTCACCTCTTCTGTAGTTGTGTGCTAATATGTTGACTTAGACGTAAAAATAGTACGAAAAATAAGCAATTTCCCGTACACAGTCATAATAAAAATTCTCATTTTCCAGGTGATACTTCGCAGGATTTTTTATATTAAAACCATAAACCTTGAAAAAGAGTACGGTGGAAAACTCCAACCACATTTCAGTCGGTCGGCAAGGTAGCTGTCCCTGCCTTGTCTTTGTGTCACGTGGGAATGGAACAAAATAAAAAGAAAATTAAAACAAAAACCGAGGGAGAAAACCTCTCTCACTTTCTGGCCTGGAGGAGGATTGCATTACCTCACCCCGGAAGTATCGAGGCTAATGGGTTGCGAAGAGGGAGCCCCGCAGAGGTGCCGGAGAGTGTATTACGTGGCAAGATTTTACGCCGCGCGGAGCTGCTTCCCGTGTTTCGCGGTGGGCCTGCCTTCCTTCATCTGGCCATACAGCCTTCCTGCCTTCCGTGGAAAAAGCCCCACCTCCTCCTGCGCTGTTCGAAGTCCTACCCCCCCCCCCCCCGGTTCTTCCCTCCCCACCCCCACCAGCTGTAATAAGATTGCACGGACGAGTTATATTCCGAAAAGTACTGCGCCGGTCGGCAGCAGCGAGTCTCATTTTACTTAAAAATTACTGATATTAAATTCCATTTCACAATCACAATCGAACAACAGCATTGGAGACTCACGTTATGTTTTATGCCGTTTTATATTGTAATTTTAAGTCTATCGAAATGTTTTCTTATGAGCAATATACTTCAGTAAACGCAATACGTACGGACCTGCTCTCAGGTTAACATAGTATTTCCCATTCGTTTCACAAAGGATTGCACAGAAGAGCAGAATAACTTGCCAGAATGCATGGCAAATTAGGAAGTAATGCTGTATATCGATTGATCGCTAGGACTCCATGTCTGAAATTATACTGAAAATTGTCGAAGGGAACCGTAACAAGAGATAAATGCATTGTAAGCTTTATTTTCGGGTGATAATAACTACTTCCCAGCTGTGACGCGTTATCAATAGGTAAATAACTGCTCTTCCTCCATGCTCTGTCAGTAATTTCAGGGTAAAAACGTGTTGTATCAGGCACTCTACACATTTTTGACAATAGCAGTTATATTTGACGCTACTTTTACGGAGCTATAGAGTATGATTCGAATGCGTTTTTGTAATAGCATTCAATTCATAACAACAAAATATTTTTAAGGGAGTGTCATGATCTACAGAATCAAGTAATCTGGAAATATAACAGAAATATCGAGTTCTATGACAAGAGATTCAGGACTTATTCATAATTCTGTTCGAGATCTCTTTGGCGATTAACAGATTTTGCTTTTGTGATCAGGTGTAATTGTAATATATCCAGTGTAGGATGTCCATGCTACCTCTACTTCCCCAAATTTTTTGGAATATAAATTTAACTACATTTCTATGCATCTTCAATTGAGCTATTTTACCCAGCTTTTGTTACTGTATTAAAAAAATCGTTTATAACTTGACTTAAAAATCGCAAGTGTCAGTCACAGTATAGTTATATCTTTACTTAATTTGGCAAGTGCATAAACATCACTTTTATGTTTGAAAGATATTTGCATCTCTTCAGTACTTCTTGGTTCCAAACTTATTTTCGTTATTGACATTAAGATTATATTTGGAAGACTGTTTTTGAATATTAAGAAAAGTTTACTATGAAAATATTTAGTTTGATACTACCATCTCTTCCTCTGTATATCTCACCAGTAGTGCAGCTGTATTAGTTCAAGCACAAGGGGATCTTGTTCTCCCTATACAAACAACCTGGCCACCTCGCACAACCTCCTTATGTAAACAAATAGCAATCCAGTAAGCCATGCCATTGTTTATTCAGGTCCTCAAATAAACAATCTGCTCACTTTTTCTCTTAAAATATGTTCAAAGTAGCAATTTGTGGCCAGATGTTTTCAGTCTTATCTTCATTATCGTAATGTTTGACACTAAATGGCTACTTCCCACATCATTCTCTCTGAGTAGCCTACTTGTGCCCTTGTCCTAATGTAAACAACCCACTCATTTGTGCTCTTAAGTTAAATTTATGCACATCTAATTTATAACCACTTTTTAGCCTTATCTTAATTACCATAATTAACGATCCAGAACAGCCTCCATCAATAGCCCTACAACACTTCTGTAGGTCAACATGATGGGCTGAATTACCATATATATAAAATACAAATAGCATCACTCTTTGACAGTAAAGACGTTGTGTGCAATTCAAAGGGCAGTTAGGGTTTGACCAAATTACTATGATTTGTGACCCAAATATAATGTCTGACACTTTGAGATCATAATGGATATGTGGAAAATGGTAGGATCTTATTCTACCGGCTGGATTACTATAATTTAACGATGCATTCACTGCATATGACCATTCCTTTATATTTAGAGCTCTGGTCAAATTTTTAGAATTTTGGAGGAATTTTTTACAATTTTGGCAGCAGCCTCGTCAATGTGCTCGTGTACCTCAAATACCCACTTTTAACTTCTTTTCAGTATCATCATCCAAAAATACACACAATCAATTGTAAATAAAAGACCAAGTTTTATGAACTATGATATATTATTTAAAAGAATGCACTGTTAGTACATATGAATTCCACCAGTGTCTAACAGTTTCTGTTCAGATGTTACCACTGTTAATTATTTCAGGAAATACATTACTGAAACAAACAAATTACACCAATATCCCTTGGAAATTATCTAAACTAATACACACTTGTCACACACCAAGTCAATTTATGTAGGAGAATATCACTGTAAGAAACGTTTCCTTCCTTTATTAGTTTGTTAAAAACAATGGACTACACACTACAACATCACTTTCAGACTGCCGTTCAGGAGACTCAGACTAAACGATTATTGTAGATATCTATATAATTGTGGGGAGTTGAAAAAATCCAAGTAGGACTGTTTCTCCAAAGAAGAATGTACATTAAAAGATGCACACAAAACTTTGTTAAATTACGCTAATGTCCATCGTTTCAACAGTTTATCACATTTTTGCTGCTACCACCACTGCTGAGGATAGGTTTGGATGGCAGAGGTATACACTTTACTTGAAACAAGCAAAAAATATTTTCTGGGATTCACAGCATAAGTAATCCCATCCTCAACATTCAGAGCTGCCTTGTTGTGTTGCAGCTACCTCCACTGTGATGATGTGCACAGGATGGCTACCACTACTACTATGATAGATGAAGGCAAGATGCAGGCTTCACTAATGGGTGCCCAACAGCAGCAGCAAGTGTCTCACAGCATGTGAATGGCCATCTTTACAACCAATTAACATACTAAACACTGGTATCTCTCCTCTTCAATTGTGTCGGTGCACTGGTGATTTTGTAGCAAATTTGAAGAATAATTACACAATAGTCAAGTACCTTAGAGTCACACGTTCCATCATTTTAAACATATACTTTATAGATTAAGAAATATGTTTGCTTGTGTATATCTTCACATCAGTACTGGTTTATCAGCAGTAAAAATTAAAACCAAAAACTAAATTCACAGGTGCATATTTCATGAAAAATTGATGACATGTTATTTGTACATAATTTTCTTCCAAATAATAGTCTTGAAAACATTGTGGTGCACAAAGCCCAACATTGCAACTTTGTAACACCCATCGGCTTCCTTTCCTTTTTCTGCTTGCAATTCTCTTTCTTTCCTTTGTCAGAGCAGACTTTACCCATTACATAGGTTTCACTTTGTTGGTAGTGGGCGGCAACTATTCTGGAAAATGGCGACCAAAATTTCTATTTATGTTAGTGCTTGGTGTTGGTTCCAATGATCAAATGACTTCTCCTCCAGCCACCAAGCCTGTGCTAACTTTTTTTTAAAATTTCATTAAAGATTTATTTTGCTTGGTGACATTCTTGTACAAAATAAAAGCATTCACAGCAGACATAGGGAAAACTTGAAAGAAAACTTGTTCCAACCAAATCATTGTTTCGTTTGCGAATAGGTAGTATGTGTGAAGCTGATGGACACAGTGTACATCAGTGTTGTTCATGTTGTAATCTACTACAATTTTTGGCTTTATTGCTCTTCTAAAGCCCTCTAATGAATGTAATGACACCTTTTTCGTGGTTGCCTGATGCTTTATGGAGAGGCTATATACATCACGCTTCCTTCTCCATTTGAGTGCTAGAACAGGCGCCTTTCTCAAACAAAAACATTTAATTTCATTTCACTTCCCTTCATTTGAAGCTTGTTGGTAAGCTTTTTTGTCCTTCATGCCATTCCCAACAGCTAGTGTCTGACATTCATATAACATTTTCAGCAAAGGACATGTATATCGACTCCTGCTATCTACTGCTATCTACTGGACAAAATATGAACTACTACAGGTACTCTATAGCTGAACATCGTGTAGCGTGGAGGAAAACACATTTCAGTTGATGGCAAGCCTGTGCCTACATAGGGTACAGGCGACATCTATTCAGCTGACACATACATGCCCATATGGCGTACGGACATAATGCTGAATGTGTTTACACCCATCTCACACGTGTGTAACTATGGAGCACTGTCTTTGAGTCCTCCACACAGGCAGCAGTGGAACAGATATATCATTCCTCATTACAAAGGCCAACAGAGACAACAGTCATTCTCACTATAAAACTTATTCTAGAAGTTGCTTATATGTTAGTGGCCCACTTGTCAGGGATGCTGCATTATTATTAACATTCCATCACACTACATATATCCAAGTTCGTCAGACGCCCACTGGTTGAAAATTTTAAAGACTGATGAAACTTTTCTACAGTAATAACATTATTTTGTTTATTTACATGATCAAACTCTGTGATACATTACAATGTTCGTAGAATGTCTATATTAAGTATAGATATGTGAAATTATCTCCCTTTCATATTGTAGCATACTCTTATTTGACAGTATGTGCCTACATCATTTACACATTATTTAAACACGGTAAGTCTATAGCAGTTATACACAGGTTTATATATTACAACTAGCAGTCACACAGCATCAGTTTCATGTTTTTATATCACAGGCACCTACAGATACGTTTTTCAGATGTAATAATAATTTTTCACTACAAAGACCTGTCCACAAAAGTGGTGAGGTATTGAATGGATTATGATGCATAACATAGATTTCCACTGTTACACTGACAGTATATCCCTTCGTCAATAGTGCACTATATAGTAACATCTCTCATTTTAAGTTAGTAATAATTATGTACATCTTAATAACATCTGTACATACACAGAACAAATGGCCAAAATAATGTGATTACACTCTACAACAGTCCTATGGTGTCAGTATATTTTTTATGTCGTTATTATATAGGGTGAACATTAATACAACCAACAAAGTGCGCGGACGGACACCTGAGTGGAAATTGAGGAAAAAAGGCCTATGAACATGTGTCCAGAAATGCATCGTTGCCATGGTAGATGGTGCTGACGAATAAGAGTTACTCTGACCAAGTGCTGAGTATCCTTTGTGCGTTTCTGGGTGTATGATTGATGCAGCATACTGTAAGCAGCAGAGTGGTCCGGTATTCATGTTTGTCCTCACCATGGCAACCACTAGTTTGCCTAACGGCTTTACAACAACTTCAGTGGAAAGAAGCCTGCTGCCTCATCTTTGGAACGGCGTCCAACTTCACCATGGCAACCAGTGGTTCCAAATGGTTCACTAACAGGCCTTGAGAGGGCAACCCATGTACTGTCAAAACGAAGTTCATTTAGCCTACATGTTTAAATATTTTAACGCTTCTTAATTGACGTAGCTGTTAAATAAGCTAAGTTTAGTGTGTGTTTATTTTTATTTCTTGACAATGTTCTTCTAACTAAGAAATTTTACATTGTTATTCGACTTATAACTCATTGGTTAGTAATGACATTATACCGTCAGGAGTGGACGGAGCCTCCATTATATACAGTAAACCATGCACTGGTTTCTCCAGTAGTGATTCTCCAGCAGAAGGAGATTCTTACTCATTGGTAATTCATCGTTTTATAGCTTTATAACTTCATGTATTTTCTTTAATGTATGTAGCCCTGTAATTAAAGCTTTGTATACGACTTGTAGATCTGAAGATAACCACACTACTGGTCGAAACCGGTCACCGTAATAAATAAATCGTGATCAAGACTGTTTTTGATAGTAAAAATCAGGAATGTTATTAAAACTGTTTGAGTGTTGTCAAGTTGCGTTCTTTGGGCGTGGAGAACGAAATATTGATTGGACTAGTGAGGTTTTTGCGGAATTTAATGAAAACGTCACTAATATAATCCATATTAATAAAATTGTTATATACCGTATATATGTTATTATGTGAGTGAAGTAATATCTTACGACTTGTATTAGTTAAAAATTTATTTGTTAAAGCAAGAGGATAAAATGTGATGTATAGCAAACAATGACATCTTAAAATCCGTCACCATTGTAATCACTGTCTGTTTCACAGTCTCGACTTGTTGTAGGTGAATCCATTGATGCTGGTGTACCAAACAGTTATGAGAAGTACTCTTTGCTTACAGAATTTTCGAGGTATTCGGCAAGTTTTAATATGTCCTTGGGCCTCACAGGTTTCCCTCCAGGAGTCGTGAAAGCTCCTGGTAAGTTCATTGTGTAGGGAGTTTTAAACACAGGACTGTGATGATGTGAAGGTTCCAGGTGCCATGATAAGGGTGTCGCAGATATCCAGCTTTATTTCTGAAGTCAGACTGCATAGATCGAAAACTCTTAATACTGAATGCCTTTGGGGTTTTAAAAACAAACTGCACATTGGATTTTTAAAATCCTTGAAATCGTGGAAGAAAGGATAACGCGGAGACATGGCTATGGCTAAGCCATGTCTCCACATTATCCTTTCTTCTAGGAGTGCTAGTTCCTCAAGGTTCGCAGAATAGCTTCTGTGAAGTTTGGATGGTAGGGACGAGGTACTGCCAGAATTGAAGCGTCGGTCAGAGTGGCCGAGCGGTTCTAGGCGCTACAGTCCGGAACCGCGCGACCGCTACGGTCGCAGGTTCGATTCCTGCCTCGGGCATGAATGTGTTTGATGTCCTTAGGTTAGTTAGGTTTAAGTAGTTTTAAGTTCTAGGGGACTGATGACCTCAGAAGTTAAGTCCCATAGTGCTCAGAGCCATTTGAGAATTTAAGCTGTGGGGACGGGTCGTGAGTCGTGTTTGGGTAGTTCAGATAGCAGGGCACTTGACCTAGTCGGCTCTCAGCCGTGTTGTGAAGCGAACGTGCTCGGAGCTCTGTGCGGCGCTACGCAAGCGGTCGTTGCTTACTCGCGCGGGTAGTGGTATCGCAGTGTAAACAGATCACCTCGAACGACGATGGCCACGATTAAAGTAACGTTCGATGCCCAGTACGCACGACCTAAGACATAAGATGTAGAGCGTTTCCTGCGTGAAGTAATGCACGTCGATCCACAGGAACTTATCGGTATACATCTTTCGATCGTCTCCAGCACGGTTTACCTGACACTTGTCGATGAAGTATCGCGCGAACGACTTCCTCGCCGTTCCACCACCGATGGATATCGTTTCCATCACTCGGACGTCAACATGGGTGTAGTGACTCTCGACCATGCAGGACTCGGAGTTCGGAACATACGAATATTCGAGCTGACGTTTGGAGTTACGGGCACGATTGTCGTGAACGCGCTGCGGCCTCACGTGGAAGAAAAGTGGCATACGTTCGAGACGTATCCTGCAACGAATGGAGAGCGTCAGATGCGAATCGAGCTGCGTAAACGCTTCTCATCGTACGTGACCGTTGGTGGCTGTCGAGCGATCGTCATTTATGACGGTCAACCGCGGACTTGTTCAGGGTGCGTGCAGGGTGCAGGAAGGGCATGTACGCTCTGAATGCCTGCAGCGACGCCTCGTCCAGATACCACGTGCAGACACGACGCCTTCATCGCAACCGACAACGCTGCCTATTACATACGCTGAGGCAGCGAGGAACATGTCGGACGCGGACGTCGTTCCGTTCCAGTTGCCGACCCCCGCGGGCCCGGTTTACGCGCTCACGACGACGCAGCCCCCATCGGTACCGTCGCCGTACTCGACAGCAGCGACCACGTCTGCATCCCAGTCGTGTGAGGAAGGAGAGCATCAGCAATTCGATTCGAGCTCGGTCATGGAGATGCGGGAGGTGCCTACTACGTGTCGTGGTCCACAGGACGCGGACACGCGTTCCCGCAAGCAGAAGTCGCCCAAGCGACGAAAGAAGAGGAGGCTGTCTGCAGGAAATGATTCGCGAGATGGTGACACGTTGCAAGAGGATGAGGAAAATCCATCAGCGGCCAGGGCTGTGGACCTCACACCAACGGTTTCTGATTCGCTGCTGGCAAGGTCCGCCCAAGGACAAAGCCAAGTTGACGATGCTCAGCTCACCAAAGAGCCCCCTGGCGATTTTGCAGCTAATACATCGGATGAACGTCATGCATCTCCTAACGTACCAATACTCCATCTTGGTGAATGGGCGTCCGAGATGGAGATGGAACGAATGATACCAGACTCGAGAGACAACCAGATGCCCGCAGCCGTTGGGTCGTCGGATGGACGTCTTGTCTTAGCCGATCAATAATATACACGGTGCGGATGACAGAGACGCTCGGACAGACGACGAGGCGCATACTGGCTTAAACGACTGGAGGATACGTCATCTTACTATCAAATGACGCAGGTGTATCGGATATATTACGCGTCTTACGTCAACGCAACTTCCGACGGTTGTGGTACGGCCATAGTACTATGAGATGGCATTCAACCAACGGATATTCAGTTTTCGCCACCAGCGAGAGGCATTTCGCTCACCATCGGAGCAGTCGGCCTTGTGAATCTATATGCCCCATCTGGTACTGTGAAGCGTCGAGAGCGAACAGTCTATTACTCAACTGAGGTAGTTCCTGTGGTGTCACCGCCAGACACCACACTTGCTAGGTAGTAGCCTTTAAATCGGCCGCGGTCCGCTAGTATACGTCGGACCTGCGTGTCGCCACCATCTGTTATTGTAGACCGAGCGCCGCCACACGGCAGGTGTAGTCTAGAGAGACTCCCTAGCACTCGCCCCAGTTGTACAGCCGACTTTGCTAGCGATGGTTCACTGTCTACATACGCTCTCATTTGCAGCCTTCAGCTACGTCATTTGCTACGACCTAGCAAGGCGCCATATTCAGTTACTGAAATTACTTAAAAGAATGTATTCTGAACAGATAATATTGTGACTCATGTACCACCAAGAGCGGCGTTCATCATTAATGGATTAAAGTTAAGTATCAAACTAATTACGTCCGCTTTCTGATTACTCACTCCTTGTCATGTTCCAGACCTCACATCAGTATAGTTCTTCCCTCCTCATGCCAGCCTGCGTGAGCTAAAACGCGTGCATTTCGGCCTCCACTCGTAACACGGTGTTGGCTCTTCTGCTAACACAAAAGCTCCATTATTTCAAGGCGCTACAGAGCACCTGGTTGTGAGCGGGGCCCTTAACAGCGTCTTACGCCCTGAGGATCAGATCCCTCACCATGTCTGATGTCCAGCCCGTCATGCTAGGGTCAGAGATCTCGCTTTTCATGATACATGGACGCTAATCCACGGTTACCCACGCAGATATGCACACTTCACCAGCCACTCGGCCAGCAGGTAGGACAGGATTTGTGTCTCCCGAGGTCTTCGGGCAGCAACTGTCGGTGCTGAGCTGTGGCCCACTGCATTCACCGACCATCAGGCCTTCATCAGCGCCGTGACTCTGCCACGACAACAGACGAGCCATAGTAGAGGACCTTGGACTCTTAACGTTACCATTCTCCGGGAAGAGGCTTGCCGTGTAGCCGTCACTGATACCTGGCACAAATGTGAGGGACGGCGTCATACCTATGATTCCATGACACGAAGGTGGACATATTTCGCCAAACCAGCTCTTCGCCGCACGCTCATGGCGTATGGACGAGACAGGGCACTTTGCCTCCGATCCACCTCTGAGTTTTACTACACTGTCTTACGGGAACTAGCATCGCAACACCCTTCGCCAGAGCGCCAAATGGCCGTCCACCGGACACAGGCACGGCTTCTGCAGATCACGGCTGACAGATTGGAATGCACACGGGTTCGATCGAGACTGCAAGATTCCACCCCAGAGGAACGTTCCTCTCTTTATCACATCGTCAGGAAACGGAGACACCGTAAGAGACGACTCATCACGGCAGTTATTTCCGCGGACAGGCAACGCGCAGAGGCACACAACGACATCTCCCGTGCCCTCAGATATTATGACCGCACTCTCTCTCTCTAGCAGATCAACGGCGTGACAGTGACATTGAGGACGTCCTGCACGACCTGCCACATTCGAGTAGGGTGCAAGTCGACGCCACATTCTTGGAGGCCGTCACGTGGGAAGAAATGCGCATGGCCATCTCGCGGGGCGTGAGAAACAAATCACCAAGACCTGATGGTCTTCCGCTTGAATTTTATAGCACCTTGTCTGACCTGATGGGGGAAGTATGGCGGTAGATGTGCTGCGAACTCCTCGATCTGGACTTCCGCCTCTCCCCCCCCCCCCCACCCACGAATTTTTGGATGGCATGATCATCCCTCATCCAAAACCAAACGGGGGGTGGAGACCGGAAGACTTCCGGTCGTTGATGTTAGTGAATTCGGATTACAAGCTGTTCGCCCGCATTCTCCGTACTCGTCTCCTCGCTATAGTCAAAGATGCCATTCATGCCGACCAAACATGTCTGGGAGATGGCAGTAACATACACACGGCGTTAAGCTCTTATGGAGATGTGGCGGCGGTCATGTCGGCATGCCGCTTAGAAGGTGCCCTCGTGGCGGCTGATCTAGACCACGCATTTGACCAAGTTGAGCACCATTTATTGCAGGCTGTCTTAGAGAAGATGGAACTGTCTCCAATATCGGCAGGTGTGATTCTCCGCCTCATCCACGGAGCCCCTTCCACAGTTCTGGTCAATGGCTACTGCTCGCCACTGTTCACTATTGAGCGCTGAGTGCGACAAGGATGTTCCCTGTCAGCCTTTCTCTTCGCCGTCACCCTCGAGCCTGCACTTCATGGTCTACGATAGCGTTTGGATGGCATTCGCCTCCGTGATGTGCATTTTAAGTGCTGTGCCTATGCGGACGATGTTGTATTCTTGGCAAGGTCGGTACAAGATGTATGTACAGCGATCGCGTGGCTTCAGCAATATGGAGAGGTGGCCGGGAGCCGTATAAGCCTGCGAAGGTCGCACTACATAGATGTGGGCAGAGGATTGCCTTTGAGTACGCCAGTGCCCATTATCAAAGTGCCGGCGATGAAGTGTTTGGGAGTGACCTTCCATGGGAACGTGCAGCATACAGCAGCAGCTGCGTATCGCAGACTACTTAATGTGATCCGCACGCAAGTTGGTCTGCATAACTTTCGAACACTTTACTTGATCATGCGGGTACATTTTGTCAACTTCTACCTTCCTTCGAAACTTAATCATAGCACACACTTTCTCTCTATGGCCCCTATGCTAGCTGCCAAGATCCAGGCGGCCATCAATCGTTTCGTCAGCGAGGGTAAGGTGTTCAAGAACCGTTACGAGACACTAACGTTGCCCACACATGCAGGCGGCATTGGAATGATAAAAGTGCACAACAGGGCGCACGCGCTCTTATCCTGCGGACGATGCATCGCCTACGTACTTCGGACAAGGACACCCTCCCTGGTACACTGACTCAGGAGGTGGTACCTCAATCCCCCCATCCGCAGATTAGTGTAGAAAATATCACTCCAGCACTGTGTCACATTCGCAACTTTTCTGGTCGACATGAGTCATCTGTTGGCTGTCTTTCCGACCACGCGGGAACGTAGCACCAAGGACTTCTACCGCTACTTTCTACCGACGCTGCCTGCTAATGTGGTTCAACGCCGACATCCGGCAGTTGGGTGGAGACGGGTGTGGAGTAACATACACTCTCCTTTCCTTCCCACCACGGTCAGGGAGCTGTGGTATGTGATAACGAGTGAAAAATTCCCCACCCGACAATGGTTACACATGATACATCTTGCTGAGGATCCTCTCTGCCCCAGATGCGCCGCTGTCAACAGCGACACGATACGCTTCATTTGTGGTACCACTACCGACTGCTGGCTCCTCACACGGCGCATGTTGGCATTGTTGCTGCGACGGGCGCCTCAGTCCGTAGAGCCCACCGAACTGATGAATTCCGAAGTCACTTGCCTCCGTGCAACTTGTCATAACGCCACGGTGTGGGATAAGGGTATGACACGGTCATACTTTTTTAATGAGAGCGTTGCAGGGTTGTTAGGTTTCTGGCATTATTTAACGAGTAACTACACGATTTTACGGCGCAAAGCGTCGTATGGTACGCTCTTTGCGAATTACTTGGGGTCGTTGTTTACGCGCTCTCCAGGCCATTGGTGTGTACCGAGTGTGAGAAGAGACAGATATCGCACGTGATGGATTGATGAGAGATATCAACGGAAATTATAGGGTGTTTCACCCTCGCTGCACGAGAAGACGACCAGGTCATCAAGCCGTCTGCGTGCTGTGGGCACCCCCGAGAAAAAAGATATAACAAAAAAAAAAGATTTACCAATAAAATATAAGAAAAAAATGAACAACAAATAAAATATAATAAAGTTTTGTAGCCCTTCGCTAATCCTTTTCATTTTTCAAGAAAATGTTCAGAGGCATATTTAATTTTTGTTCGTGGGCGGAGCCTGAAGTGGTGGCGCACGACCGTCCTAGTTAGCTTTACAGTGAAAGTGGCGGTGGCACTAGCTTTGCATTTGTTTTTGGGTCAGATAGGTTTTTGGGGCTAGTATGAGAGATAGGGGCTAACGCCTGAATTGGAAGAGGTCTAAACACTAAAAAAAATAAAAATAAAAGTTGGTAGAGCAGTTGCCCGCGAATGGCAAAGGTCCCGAGTTCGAGTCTCGGTCCGGCACACAGTTATATTCTGCCAGGAAGTTTCATATCAACGCACACTCCGCTGCAGCGTGAAAATCTCATTCTGAAATTAAACCACAGTTTTATTTTTGTTTTTACCACGACAACTATTACTTATTAAAACCAGCTCTAGTGTTAAGTCTGAGTGTAAGACGCTGTTTAAGAAATGAAGCACCGAAATAACCTCACTGGGGCCCTTCTTTCCCTCATTTTCCTAGTGTCTGTATATTTTGCCATTTCCTACGCCAAAACCGTGTATCGCAAAGACATAATACGACAACAGACGCAAGCAATATACAAAACTCCTTGGTAAATGAGGGAGAAGTAATTTCTCCATAAAATAAAGTAAGGTGCAGTTAACTTTTTCTTGTGTGGCTTGCTGGCTTTTAGAATGAAAAATCTTTTTTCAACCAAGAAAGCCACCACTTTTCTCAGGTGAACAGCTTCCTATACCTCAAAAGCTTTTCTCTCCTTATCTTCTTTAGCTGTACTTATTTTTTGCTAAAGCGAATCCAATTTTTTGGAAGTGTCAGATCTACGACATCCTAAAGGGATGTTGAAGGTTTTGTAACAATGCCAGTAAAGTTTACAGGACATATTTATTCGGTAGCCGTTGAGGAAATCGCCATGAATAGACCTTACATTGAGGTCGTCAGGCAAATAGCGCCTATTGGGACTATCTGTGAATGAGTAATGGAAATTCCGCGCAGGGAAGGACATGATGTGGGCCTCACTAACCTTTACAAGTTGTTCTGGTGCACTTTTTACCACTGTTATCTATTGGAGAGCATCCACAGTGATCCATTTTATTTTGTAATGTTCTCGATTTGTCGTAACTATCTTCAAAAAGCATTTTTGCAAACAATAACATCTTCTCTTGTTACTCACACTTTGTAGGTGAATTTCGCTGCCCGAGGTTTTCTATTGTCTTCATTATCCGTTGCCGAAAGTTCGCAATACCATGCATTTGTATCCACATCCTCAGAAAACGTGTATAAGCAATCTTATCCGTCTGTAATCCCATATAGTGATTAAAGTCTTGTGGAGACAATTTGTGAGCTTTCATTGGTTCTCAGTAAGTAAACAATAGCCTCCACCAACTTATATTCAAGTATTACCGTTAAGCTGGCTCTAAAGATTATTTGTTTCCGCATTTTTATAAAATAAAGTGGTATTACATTATTTCTTGACTTTCAATCTAGTCATCTTGAGAATTTCCAATTTTCCATTACCTCATTCACAGCTGATTGCTCATATGTTTGTAGCTGAGGTTGGTTGAGAAGAAAGCCAATAGGAACACTGAGACAGCTTTACTAGGTACAAGGTAAGCAAACCTCCTCCTGTTGAGCTAGAACATTTGCAAGAATTTTTTGAAACTTCTAGTTACGAGTTTGTCAACGTAGCCCACCACATCCAATAATTCATAAAGAACTTGCTAGGATAGCATGTTTGAGACAGTAATGTGTCACAGGAGGAATGTTGGACATCCCATCTTAATTATTTAGGAAATGGTAGGAACCGCTACGTGTGGATTAGATGCTGATGGGCGAGGTAAATCGATTGTATCCATCTCAAGGGAAACATCAATCCTACCTGGTAAAGATTTCAAAGAGTGGAAACCTTACTTCTACGAACATTAATACGGGAATATGAGTTGATCATATGTGCTGAAGAAGATGTGTTTTGTCCTCTATAGTTTTAATTAATTATTGTGAAGTCCATTATACAGACTACAACACTAGTCATGAATGTGAGATGCACCCTCAACTGCACTCCATAAGAGCCATGTGGATGTTATGCATTTAGTTTTCGATGCCGACAAGAATCGTGTCAGAACACTTCTGTTCTTCCTCCATGGAATATCATTTAACTTAAAACACATGGAGACTGATTGTCATACTATACTGGCGCTATTACGAACGTCCAATCATTTGTTCAGTGTTGGTATTTTGGAACTTATATGAAAGCAAGGTTTGTGCCCTATCGAAGATCCCTGACCTTGGTGGTTTTATTTGTGACAGAGTACTTCTGCTGTGTAATGACGACATAAAACGTATTCTTTCACTTCACCTCTGCACTGTCCTAACGGGTAATCACATTGTTTTGACGCATTTACTCTGTCTATGTGCAAATGTTGTTACGAAATGTATAATTAATACTAACTTAAAATAAGGGAGATTACTATGCAGTGCACTGACATGGAGATATACTGTCAATAAAATAGTGGAAATCAATGATACACATCTCATTTATTCCACTAAAAACGGTTTGTGAATTCCTGAGACTGTGGAAACAATAGGTCTGTTTGTAAATAACTTTTGTCCTACAATCATGATTTCTTTTCACTTATGTGTGTGTACACTTTATGCGCTCTGTTTTCCTGGTGTTCCATGTGGAACACTCCTGGCATGTCACTTTGCATATTTCAGAGTCTACGTATGTGGCATAATTAACTTTATGTTGCATATTAGTTTTTGTTGTAGGTTATCAGTTGTAGAAAACCCTATGCTTACTTTGTGGATTTTGGAAACACTTTCAGTCTTCTGCTATACATTGTCTATGTATGGGACGCTGAATATAATTTTTTTTTGTCTTTCTCTTTTGTGGTGTGGTTTGCGCCTGTGTTATTCTTTACTTCGTCTCGTACTGTGTCAACCATGGAAGCAGCAGAATAATTGGCAACTGCAATCAGGCAATTACAAGACAGAATAACACATGCACATTCAAACTTCATAGAAAAAAATACAATGACTGATAACACAATCCGTGCTACCTCATGTCGTACCACCTTTACCAAAAAATATGCAAAAAGAAATAAACATAATGAAACTGGCAGCTGCTGCCTCTGGTGGTCAGTGTAATGAGGAATGACATATCAGTTCCCGCTGCAGTGCGTAAAGAGTACTCAAAGACAGAGCTTCATTGTTCCAGATATGTGAGATGGGAGTTAACTGCTTACACAGCTGGCGCCCCACACGCTATGGGCCAGCTGCTGCAGCTGGCCGGAGACCACTGGCCGAGGGTGCGTATTTCCTGCATCCATCAGAGGAGAAGTGGTGGCCATCCTGTGCTCATCATCGCAGTGAAGGCAGTGGCGGCACTGGTATGTAGCACAAGCTGGCTCTGACTGTTGAGGAAAGGTGGACTTATGGAGCAGATTACGGAAAACTTTTTCTACTCGTTTTACATAAATTGCATACCTCTGCCATTCAAACCTATCCTCAGTAGCTGTGGTAGCAGCACCAGCGTGAGATATAGTTTAAACGTGGGTTATTAGTATAGTTCAGTGAAGTCTTGTATGTGCTTTTTAGCATATGTAGTTGTCTGGAGAAACGTATGTACCTTTTTCATTTGCTGCCAGTACTGAGAAATATAATATAATCTTACAAAGTCTTATTCCTCTTAGGCTACCTGACAGTGATGTCCCAGTGCGTGGGATATTGTTTTTAACACACTAGTATTGCACGGAAAAATTCTTTAGTGATACAGTCCTATACAAATTTACTTGGGAGGTAGGAACTATACATTTTTTAAATTATGTACTATGGTAATTGTTGACCAGTGAAAACCTCATATTCATGGTAATCTATGTGTGTCTTTGGATGATGAACTTATGAAGTATTTGAAAGTGAGTATTTGGAATACTGTCTGAAAGCACCAAGGTTTCTGCAACAATTGTAAGAAATTGGTTCAGAATTTTAGCAAACTGCTCTAGAAATTCAAATAGAAATGGAGGGTACTCATATTTTGGAGTGCTTGCAAAAATTGCCATTGGGCAACCATGACATCACTAAAGAATAAAACGCAGCCAATAGGGCAACATCCCACCATTTTTCAAACATCAGCTATAATCTCTAATCATCTGACGTCATTTTTGGGTCATGAACTATAGTAATTCAGCCCACCCAATGTAACTAGAGGAGTGGAGGATGAGGAAAAGGGAGAAGTGACCATTTTTTACTCGTAAATTATGGCCATTAACATAGGCTAAAAACAAATGGTTGTAAGTTAGACTTGCATATATTTTAAGAGCATAAGTGGGTGGGTTGTTACATTAGGATGTATTAGGATGATGATGCAAGTGGGATAGCCAGAGATCGGTAGGAGTGGAGGCAGCCTGCCATTTTGGGTCATAAATTACGGTAATTAAGATTAGACTGAAAGTGTCTGCTTATAAATCAGATTCATGTAAACATTTTTAAGAGAACAAGTGAGCAGTGTGTTTACTTCAGGACGTAAATAAGCAGTATAGTGTCTTATTGCAGTGATGTTTGTTTACATACGGAGGCTATGAAAAGTGGCCAGTTCGTTTACATAAGGAGAAGAATCCACTGGTATAGCTCCGCCACTCTCATCTCAGTCTGTCAGCGGTATCTCATTTTCAAAATATGTTGTTATCACAAATGAGAATTTCTGTTTTACACTCATACGTTTCAGCTCTATGTCATGCACCACTGTTCGCCAGAGTAACTACGCTTCATGCAGTGGAATTGCGCTAAAAACTGTACAACGAGTATAGGTTTCAACGTAAATAGCGACTGTGAAAAGGCTATACCACTGTAGAATAGGTGGAAAATCCTCTACTAAAATCAGACGTAAGAAGCAAAATATGGATTAAAACAAATTTTCTACGGGTGTCTTGTCGTGTAAGATATCTACATTGAAATTTTCTCGAATTATTGACGTATTTTTCTTCAAAAATGGCTCTGAGCACTATGGGACTCAACTGCTGAGGTCATCAGTCCCCGAGAACTTAAAACTATGTAAACCTAACTAACCTAAGGACATCACACACATCCATTCCCGAGGCAGGATTCGAACCTGCGACCGTAGCGGTCGCCCGGTTCCAGACTGTAGCGCCTAGAACCGCTCGGCCACCCCGGCCGGCGTATTTTTCTTGCTTGATAGGCAGATCAGCAGTGACAAAAAGTTGACAGTTTTCTAGGGGATACCTGCAAAATATTAGAATTGTAAAACATGTATATTCTTCGTTAACAGCTCAGTAGCATGGCGTTCGAAGCTATGATCTACACAATAACGGTATGTTTCAATTTTATGGCTTGATCCTTAAGTTCTCAGGTATGTTTTAGTTCCTGCTTTACCCATATTGATACTCCATGAAGATGATGCTAACTTACAACATATTATATTTTACTTATCTAATCCTTTTGCTTAAGTGATGTTCAGACTGGCTCAGAGTTTTTTCCTGTAAGTCGGTAAACCTCTTAAACCTAGAAGAAACTCACTCATACCATTATTCACCCTCAAAATGTATAATAAACCTAACTTATTTAAGGTTCTGAAAAAACTGTTGAGTTTTGTTGTGTGCATATATAGTTACCAACTCTGCACGTCTCTATCCAGATTCTGACTTTACTGATGTTCCACCGTTACATCTGTGATCACTTGGTTTTTTGTTCGTTGCTTGGTGCTCCCCTTATACTTCCCCCAAAAAGCTTAGAAAGTCTATCGTTGCCTCCCTCATTCAGATAAATACCATGCTAGTTATATCCCATTCCTTCATTTCTAGAAATGTGTATGTCATAACCTATGTCGTGTCAGTGAGAGTGCTTCTCCTGCACTGTGCATTTGATGATTTTCTTTAAATCTCCATCTGGTTTATAGACTTCGAATGACTGTAATATTTTAACGTGTAGTTACCAAAGAATTGTTCGTAGATATGGTCAATTTAAATTATCTCTCTTGTAAAAAAATTGTTACCTGGATCTTATCAGATGCTAAGTTGTTGAGAAATGAATTTTTCCATCTTGTTTTTCCTGGTCTTAACCTGTATCTTTCGGTTTCCGCATGGTAATCTGAATTTGACCAGATTGCTTTCCTGTCACGACCTCTTCTTCCCCGGGGCGGAATTTGTGTACTCCATTTATCTGGAGCTAGTGTTGTTCCGTCTAGAAGTGTGAGAATACTTTTCGAAATGGAGAAACGAGATTATCACATCTAATGTAATTTAAAGTATTGTACGGCATATTACATAACAATCATGGACCTAACATTTCATACAGACCACTCTAATTATTGGCAAATTACGCATGTAAAATTTGCTTCACCCGACGACAGAACTTCTTGGTTTCGTGATGACCTTTCAGTTGTGTGCTACTGCCCTTGCTGGTCCGCATGTGTCCCACATTTACTGGAGATGAAAATGACTTTCCCTATGTGCCTGGCGTCTGTTATCATCATTTCTCTCAGTTAGGTTTCGATGCCATTGTGTCAATCGAGGGACTTTTCCTTGTTCCACCCTTATTTTTGCTCCTTAAAATTTTACAAAATTTGTTGCACTCGTGCCCCATGACTTGACTCTACGTATAAGAATTATTAATACACATACAAAATTAAAAACCCATACACGAATAGTGTATTCTATACTTTCCTTCATAAGAAAAAACAACACAAAAAGAAGTAATAGCTCACACCGCTACAGTCCGTCAGAGTTAATTACGTCATTCTCTTTCAAACTCATCGACGAATATCCTGATGGTAGTGCGGAAGAAGGAACACTCTAGTTAAATGAGGCAGATACTCATACACGTTTCATAGCTACAGTGAAACATTTTATAGCGAGCTGTAAACATGGTCATCATCTTGTTCTTTCTTCTTTCCACATTAGATTTTACTCCGTAATATATGTTACTGATTACAAGATTGACAGCAGCCAGTTACTATTTCGAATTTGAAACTAAAATCATTTCCTTATCGTAACGTAAACCATGGTTGATTCCTGAAAATCCTCTGGTTAGTCTTTTCATCTGTCTAAGAAGTAAATAAAGCGAAAGTTATGAAATGGTGAGATATTGCCGCTATAAGGAGGAAAAGAAGAATGGATGTCGTTTCAACTGAATACGTGTTGAATGATTAATTTTTATTTCTAATCTACACAAACAAATACGTGACTAACCTTAGCGCGATCTAGGGCGTCTTGTCACGGTCCGCGCGGCTCCCTCCGTCGGAGGTTCGAGTCCTCCCTCGGGCATGGGTGTGCGTATTGTCCTTAGCGCTAATTAGTTTAAGTTAAATTAAGTAGAGCGTAAGCTTAGGGATCGATGACCTCAGTAGTTTGGTCCCATAAGGCCTTACCACAAATTTCCTAATTTTCCACTAACCTTACACTGAATCATCTAACTTCCTTTCGGATGTGACTGGCTTCATTAGTACTGCTACTTATCACGGGATCTCGAAGCTGTATATGCTAGTTACACAATATTCTAACACGAAGCTAACGGTTGAAATGCGGTGACATCAACGTCAGATGGCGTGAGTAGTGGGCGGACTCTGTACTGTCTACATCTGCATCTACATCCATACTCCGCAAGCCACCTGATGGTGTGTGGCGGAGGATACTTTGAGTACCTCTATCGGTTCCCCCTTCAATTCCAGTCCCGCATTGTTCGTGGAAAGAAAGATTGTCGGTATGCCTCTGTGTGGGCTCTAATCTCTCTGATTTTATCCTCATGGTCTCTTCGCGATATATACGTAGGAGGGAACAATATACTGCTTGACTCCTCGGTGAAGGTATGTTCCCGAAGCTTCAACCAAAGCCCGTACCGAGCTACCGAGCGTCTCTCTTGCAGAGTCTTCCCCTGGAGTTTATCTATCATCTCCGTAACGCTTTCGCGATTACTAAATGATCCTGTAGCGAAGCGCGCTGCTCTCCGTTGGATCTTCTCTATCTCTTCTGTCAACCCTATCTGGTCCGGATCCCACACCGGTGCGCAGTATTCAAGCAGTGGGCGAACAAGTGTACTGTAACCTACTTCCTTTGTTTTCGGATTGCATTTCTCTGCGATTATGCGAATGAATCTTAGTCTGACATCTGCTTTACCGACGATCAACTTTATATGATCATTCCATTTTAAATCAATCCTAATGCCTACTCCCAGATGATTTATGGAATTAACTGCTTCCAGTTGCTGACCTGCTATATTGTAGCTAAATGATTAAGGATCTTTCGTTCTATGTATTCCCAGCACATTACACTTGTCTACATTGAGATTCAATTGTCATACCCTGCACCATGCATCAATTCGTTGCAGATCCTCCTGCATTTCAGTACAATTTTCCATTGTTACAACTTCTCGATATGCCACATCATCCGCAAAAAGCCTCAGTGAACTTCCGATGTTATCCACAAGGTCATTTATATATAATGCGAATAGCAACGGTCCTACAACACTCCCCTGCGGCACACCTGAAATCACTCTTACTTCGGAAGACTTCTCGCCATTGAGAATGACATGCTGCGTTCTGTTATCTAGGAACTCTTCAATCCAATCACACAATTGGTCTGATAGTCCATATGCTTTTACTTTGCTCGCTAGACGACTGTGGGGAACTGTATCAAACGCCTTGCTTAAGTCAAGAAACACGGCATCTACCAGGGAACCCGTGTCTATGGCCATCTGAGTCTCGTGGACGAACAGCGCGAGCTGGGTTTCACACGATCATCGTTTTCGAAACCAATGTTGATTCCTACAGAGTAGATTTCTAGCCTTCAGAAAGGTCAATATATTCGATCATACTACGTGTTCCAAAATTCTACAATTGATCGACGTTAGAGATATAGGTCTATAGTTCTGCACATCGGTTCGACGTCCCTTCTTAAAAACGGGGATGACCTGTGCCCTCTTCCAATCCCTTGGAACGTTACGCTCTTCTAGAGACCTACAGTACAGCGCTGTAAGAAGGGGGACAAGTTCCTTCACGTACTCTGTGTAAAATCGAACTGGTATCCCATCAGATCCAGTGGCCTTTCCTCTTTTGAGCGATTTTAATTGTTTCTCTATCCCACTGTCGTCTATTTCGATATCTACCATTTTGTCATCTGTGCGACGATCTAGTGAGGGAACTACAGTGCAGTCTTCCTCTGTGAAACAGCTTTGGAAAAAGACATTTAGTTTTTCGGCCTTTAGTCTGTCATCCTCTGTTTCAGTACCATTTTGGTCACAGAGTGTCTGGACATTTTGTTTTGATCTTCCTACCGCTTTGACATAAGACCAAAATTTCTTAGGATTTTCTGCCAAGTCAGTAGATAGAACTTTACTTTCGAATTCACTGAACGCCTCTCGCATAGCCCTGTTCACATTACATTTCAATTCGCGTAATTTTTGTTTGTCTGCAAGGCTTTGGCTATGTTTATGTTTGGTGGGAAGTTTCCTTTGCTTCCGCAGCAGTTTTCTAACTCGGTTGTTGTACCACGGGGGCTCTTTTCCATCTCTTACGATCTTGTTTGCACATACTCATCTAATGCATGTTGTACGAAGGTTCTGAAATTTGTCCACTGATTCTCAACACTATCTGTACTTGAGACAAAACTTTTGTGCTGAGCCGTCAAGTACTCTGAAATCTGCTTTTTGTCACTTTTGTTAAACAGAAAAATCTTCCTACCTTTTTTAATATTTCTGCTGTGGGAATGATTCCGTTGGACTGAACTGAAAAACGGGGTAAGTACGATGTACTTTCGTGGGAGATGTAAATGCTGTTGGTAATAATAACTTCGTGGAGTGAGCATTCACTGACGGAAGGTTTGGTTGGTGTAACTCTTCACTTTTCAGTAATTATTCTACATATTAAAATTGTGTAGAGTATAAATTGGATCGGCATGTGACAAACTTAATCGAGTGATTTCGTTTTGGGAAGCTCGAAACTGAGGTGATCATGCAGTCAGCTGCTTCTGCATGGACACTGTCAACCGGGGTAGTGTAAAAGGGCCAGTGGCCAAACGGATTCCACGAAGTGGATTGTATTAAGATGGCGTAAGACGGACGGAAGTGCAGATGAATAAACGCAACACCCATAGTCTAGTTTCGAATTGACATGGGATCGGTAATAACAGAGGATGGTGGTCCGGTGCTCTGGCTCTGAGCATTATGGGACTTAATATTTGAGGTCATAAGTCCCCTAGACTTAGAACTACTTAAACCTAACTAACCTAAGGACATCACACACAACCATGCCCGAGGCAGGGTTCGAACCTGCGACCGTAGCAGCAGCGCGGTTCCGGACTGAAGCGCCTAGAACCACTCGGGCACAATGGCCAGCTCCGATGCTCTCCCCAAGAAGTACCGTTTACGACACGTAGGACATTGAGAGACTAGGTACAGCGTGCGGCCAGGTAAGACACGTGGGAGGACCAAGAAAGTCAACTATCAAGCGTGAATCCAGATTGGGCCGACAGAAATTCATACGAACGGTTTTGTCCGTGGAAAAGCGATTGTCGATGCTTCACGAGTAAAGACGATTGTGACATCGCTGAAGACGCCATTCGAGGAGAATAGTCAGTGGAGAACTGAAATAGATCGCAAAGTCATCGATGGAAAGAGAGCAAGGAATTCCTGTCGGGAGACAGACCATAATAAGGTTAATGGGTACAGGAAAGAGAACGACGCTCAGGATGGAGCCTAGAGGTACCCCATTCTCCTGGATAAAGCTGTCCGACAAGGCTAAACCTACATGTGAAACCTCGATCGTTCAAAATTTCCTGAAGGAAACGAGGCAGGTGGCTTCTGAAGCTCTACGTGTATAGAGACAGAGGATACTAGATATGCAGCAACTGTCGTAGGCTTTCTCCAAATGAAGAAAAAACAGGGCCACAGTCTGTTACTGCAGCAGAAAACCGTTCATGGCACGGGTTGACAAAGTGGCGAGGTGGTCAACAGCAGAAGGTCGCTCTCGATATCCAAATTGTGCAGTGATTAGCAGGTTGCGAGATTCGAGCCCCCGTACCAGACGGCCATGAATCGTAAGTTCCATCACCTTGCAAATACAGCTGGTGAGAGAAATGGGACGGTAGCTGGAAGGAATGTGTATGTCCTTACCAGACTTATGTACAGGTATGACAGGGGCTTCACGCAAGCGTCTGGGAAATGTGCCATCTGCCCAAATGCGATTGTACGTGTGAAGCAGGAAGTTCGTGCCCACAAGAGAACAATGCTGCAACATCTGAATGGGAACATCGTCCAGGCCTGGGGTAGAAGATCGGGAAGACGTGAGAGTTATGATCTAGCTTCCTCACAGTAAAGCCAGCACTGCAGCATTCACGATTTAGATAGGAAAATCGTATCGCCTGATCCTCCTACACTCATTTCTGAGAGAGGAAGGCGGGGTGATAATGGGTGAAGCTTGAAATCTTCGCAAAATAGAGGTAGGGGCTGTCTGAGATAGCAGTAGTGTCCACGATGACACCATCTGCTATGGTCTGTCCGGAAATCGGCGAATGGACCTTGGTCCCAGAGAGCCGACGGAGGTTGGCCACACTACGGAAGAGAAAGTAAAGCTGTTGAAAGAACGAGTAAATGAAATCTAGCTACCTTTTTCGCTATCGCGAAGAATGCGACAACACTGCGCACGCAACTGTCTATAATGAATACAGTTCGCCGTCGTAGACTGACTGTCTCCGCGCGCGAATCACGTCGCGACAGGCCTCAGTCCACCAGAGGATCGGGACGCAGCGCGATAAAGATGAATTGAGAGGTATGGAACGTTCTGCGGCGATAAGGATAACGTTCGTGAGATACTCTACCTGGTCATCACAACTGGGGAAATGTTGTCAGTTGATGGCCGCCAGGGAGGAGTAAGGCCTCCAGTCAGCTTTAGAAAGCTGGCTGTTCTGTTTACACATAGCTGGGGTAGGAGTCAGCAAACGGATAGCACACGGAAAACCGTCGCTCGAGTACATGTCAAAGAGAACGGACCACTCGAGACGACGGGCAAACTGGGCAGTGCAGAACGAGAGGTCCAAAGGAGATCAGATGATTGTGGTCTCAAATGAATGTGAGTGCTCCAGTGTTCAGACAGACAAGGTTGAGTTCATTGAGAAGTTCAGCCAAGAGGGCACCTCTCGGACAGCTGCTAGAAGATCCTCGAAACAGATGGTACGCATTAAAGTTACCGAGCAGCAAAAACCGGTGAGCGAGATGACCAATAAGCGGGAGGAAATCTGCCCTGGTGACTCCGAATGATGGAAGGATGTAGACGTTGCAAAGAGAAAAGACGAAGCGCGGAAGGCTAACATTTACTGCAACAGCTTGCAGATGGATGTTAGGTGAGATGGTTTGGCTATGAATGTCATCCCAGACGAGCAGCATGACTCTACGTGAGGTAGAATGACGTCCTTCGGGGGAAGGTCAAAGAGGACCGGAAGGAAACCCGAGAGATGTAAGCCTTGACCCTGCTTACGAGCTATAGCACTCAGTTGGCTGCACAGCTCCCCCACAACCACAGCACGCTGTCTCAGGATGAGTAAAAATGGTTCAAATGGCTCTGAGCACTATGGGCCGGCAGACCCCACCTGTGAAGGTTCGCCTGCCAAGTTGCACGTCTTTTCATCTGACGCCACACTGGGAGACATGCGTATCGATTATGATGAAATAATGATGAGGACAACGCAATACCAAGTCCCTGACGGGCATGGCAATAGGACGCGTTGACCACTCAATTAAAAGATCGGAAAGTTACATAAGTATTTAGGATCATGAGTGGTATTTTATTTATTCGTTTATCATCCAGCACCGAACAAAGAACCACAAAATGCGCAGCCACGAGAGACCGGAAAAATGTTTCACACAGAGTTTCTAGATCACTTGTCCGTTCTAAACGCGTTTGCGAGACTTCATTTGGCAGTCTGGATTTTTTCGTTCTCTGTTCAAATGTTGATCTAATTTAATGGAACCATCGGAGTAACATTCTTCGACACGTGCGCGAAGCAGCGGCTCACAATTAAGTACTAAGAAACGCGAACAGCTGAAACACAGTTTCTCTGTAGCGTATTGTTAGCGGTCGCCGATATATTTTTCCTATTCTTTCAACGTCCAGCAATTGCTTCACCTGCTATTGCGCACGTGCCATCTATAGCGAGACAATTCCATCTGAAAGAATAAAGTATGTAAAAATTGTAGAAATAAAATTTTCACTGAGGTGACAAGTCACAGGAGACCTCCTAATACGGTGTCGGACCTTCTTTTGGCCGGGTTAGTGCAGCAACTCGATGTGTCATGGACCCAATAAGTCGTTGGAAGTCCCGGACAGAAATACTGAGCCATACTGTCTCCTTAGCCGTCCATAAATGTGAAAGTTTTGCCGGTGCGAGATTTTGTGCACGAACTGACCTCTAGATAATGTCGCATTAATGTTCGATTTTATTCATGATGGACGGTCTGGATGGCCAAACCATTTGCTCGATTTGTCGAGAATGTGCCTCAAACCAATCAGAAACAACTGTGGCCCAGTGACATGGCGCATTGCCATCCATGAAAATTCCATCGTGTTTGGGAACATGAAGTCCATGAATGGCTGCAAATGGTCTCTGAGTAGGCCAACATTTCCAGGGAATGATCGGTTCAATTGGACAAGAGAACCCAGTCCACTACTTGTAAACACAGCTGAAACGATTGTGAAACCACCACCAGCTTCCGCAGTACATTATTGACAACATGGGCACATGATTTCATGGGGTCTGCACCACACACTGATCCTG
Source organism: Schistocerca americana (assembly GCF_021461395.2). Taxonomy (NCBI): domain Eukaryota; kingdom Metazoa; phylum Arthropoda; class Insecta; order Orthoptera; family Acrididae; genus Schistocerca; species Schistocerca americana. The sequence goes on along the minus strand of NC_060130.1, from coordinate 856,470,352 downwards.
TCACGGGGTTTTACCAATTGAAATCGGGACTCATCTGACCAGGCCACGGCTTTCCAGTCGTCTAGGGTCCTATCGATATGGTCACGGTCCAGGGAGAGGTGATGTAGGTTATGTTGTGCTGTTGACAAAGACTCGAGTCGACCGTCTGCGGACACATCTCATCAAAGCCATATGTCGCCGCACTCTCCTAAGGTTCTTCGAACGTCTCACTTTCATTTCTGTGGTTACTTCACGCAGTGTTGCTAGTCTGATGGCACTGAGAACTACGCAAACTCCCCTGCTTCCGTTGTTAAGTGAAGACTGTCAGCCATTGCGTCGCCCGTGGTGATAGGTAGGGAAGACTGGGTACGGTTGTGCCAGGGTACGGTTGTGACAGTCGCCATATTAGCCAAACAAAAAAGAATAACGTGGAGAGTGGGAGGGAGACAAAAGCGGCGTGCCTGTCTGGACTTGTGTCACAGTATTGCGTCAGCCGTCGCGCGACAATAACGCTAGCAGCGGTCGACGTTACTTTTCAACAGTCAAAAGTAAGTTTCTTGATTCCATTTCTTTTAATGATTGTTGCTATATGTGTACTGATAAAGTAATGAGAGTTTCTTCTCGTTAAACGTCAAACATTAGTAGTTTAATATCAGTGATTATTTCGCACGTAGAAAATTTTGTATTGCCATTGCGATGTTTTTCTTGTGGAGGAGTGCGTTGGGTACGGTTGTGACATATTTTCTGGGTACGGTTGTGACATGTTGTAAGCGTACGGTTGTGAAAAATTTTCTGGGTACCGTTATGACACGAAGATAATTATTTTTTTCTAGATGCCCAGAAAGAGGTTGAGGAAGACTGACAGAGGGGAGTGTGGCATTACAAAATATGAAGACGCTTATAAAGAAGTGAAATACGGGAGTTCTATACGCAGAGCCGCGGAAATGCACGAAGTTAATCGCATGTCTTTGGTACGATACATTCGTAAACGCGATGGAGTCACTGCAGGCCAGAATGAAGACAGCGTCACCATGCGATATGTCGCACATAATAAAGTGTTCTCTGAGGAGCAGGAACAGCAGCTGGCACTTTATATAACACGATGCGCAGAAATATATTTTGGCCTTTCTCCGAAAGAGATGCGGAAGCTAGTTTTCGAACTTAGTACTAAATACAATCTGAAGCGACCTGCTACTTGACTCGAGAATGAGATGGCTGGCGAGGAATGGTTTCGTTCATTCATGAACAGAAATCCTTCAGTCTGTGTTCGCGTGGCTCAAGCAACTATCCTTTCAAGAGCAACGAGCTTTAATAAAACAAATGTAAAAGCTTTTTATGACAATTTGCAAACTGTTATGGACAGACAGAAATATGAACCACAGGATATATACAATGTTGACGAAACAGGCGTCACTACTGTCCAAAAACCTGACAAAGTAGTAGCAAGACGTGGGGTACGCCAAGTGGGGGCTCTTACTTCAGCTGAGCGAGGCACATTAGTCGCAGTTATTTTTGCAGTAAATGCCTTGGGGAATACTATGCCTCCTCTATTTATATTTCCACGGGTTCGTTATCGTGATAATTTTGTTAGGAATGGGCCTGTAGGATCAATAGGGACTGCAAATCCTTCAGGATGGATGCAAGATGAATCGTTCATAGTATTTCTCCAACATTTTAAGAAATTCTCTAATGCTTCTCAAACGCATAAAGTGTTGCTATTGCTGGATAACCATTCCTCACACATCCACATCAACACACTGGATTTTTGTAAAGAAAATGGAATCACATTGCTTTCATTTCCTCCACACTGTTCGCACAAACTTCAACCCTTGGATAGATCTGTGTTCGGACCCTTCAAGAAAGCTATAAATACTGCTTGTGATGGCTGGATGCGGAGTCACCCTGGAAAAACAATGACAATCTACGATATACCAGGTATTATCAAAACTGCTATGCCTCTGGCTTTCACACAATCGAACATTCAGGCTGATTTCTTCAAAAAGGGTATTCACCCCTACAATCGTAATGTATTTCAAGAAACTGACTTTGCATCTTCCTTTGTTACAGACAGAGCTAACCCTGACACAGAAAAGAACACCTGTGCAACACCATCTCTTGAAATGCACACACCGAACCCTGAGATTAGGAAAAACAATGCTGGAGTTAACAATGAAATACCACAGTTTTTAACACAAGAATTTGGCTTTTCACCATCGTCTGAAATAGAAAGACCTGACTCTGGAGAGAACAATCCTGAACGCAATGATGAATTGGAGCCACTTTCAGCTTCTTTATTATGCGAATCTTCAATCCCAAGTTCAAGTGGTATTGAGCTAACTGCGTCATTCTCAGCCACTCCACCTGTTTTCTCACCTGAAATTGTTCGGCCTTTTCCTAAGCCTCCGCAAAGAAAAACAAGAGGTTCCAGAAATAAAAAGTCAACCATTTATACAGACACGCCTGAAAAAGAGGCAGTTAGGCAAGAATATGACGAAAAAGAAAAACGATTGAAGGCTCAGCAGGTAAAGAAACATCTTACTGAATCAAGAGGAATAAATAAAGGAAATGGGAAAAACAAAGCAAAGAAAAGGAAGATACCACCATCGTCATCGGATGAAGAAGATTATTTCTGTCTGGTTTGCTTAGGCCCATATTCAAAAAGTAGGCCTGGCGAAAAATGGATCAAATGTCAAGGAAAATGTGAGCGCTGGTCCCACTTGGAGTGCGCAGGTGGCAGTCGGTTTTGCATTTGTCATAATTGTGATGAGTCAGACTAGATCTCAGTGTCGTGCCTTTGCACTTTTAGAACTAAGAATCAACCTTATATTTCTACTGTTCTTTGTTTTTTTTGTGATCATATTTACACAAATGCTTAGATTTTCCTTGAATAAGACATTTTAAGATTTTTGTTTCAATGGTTTTTATAATGCCTATTTATTTATATGTTTTGTATTTCAACACACTTATTATATTGTATAGTTCGATATTTTAGTTAAATTCTTTTGCTGATTGAAATATGATGACTGTTATAATAACAGCTATAGATGCTAGAGTTCCTTATTAATTACAAGCTATTAAAGTGTTCCAAGATTATATTTCTTTTGTTGCATAAAAGTTAAATTTTTACAGAAGAAGATTATGTTGCTATTATGTTGGATATTAGTTGCTATAAAACTGATTTTATATTATTTTGATGCAATATTTAACGTGTCACTACAGACCCCAGGTACTGTCACAACCGCCCCTGGGGTGTGGTCGGTTGTGACATTTTTCATTTTTTTTCCAATTTGCTCCTGTGAGATAACCATTGTAACTAGCGACAAAATTTTAATATTTTCATTTCGACAAATGTACACTATACTATAAAAAACATTTTTAATCTATCTAACTCGCATAGTAACAACAATATAGGGAATCAAGTGAAAATAGTCACAACCATACCCAGTTTACCCTAATGCCTGAAATTTGGTATTCTTGGCACACTCTTGTCTCTGTGGATACCGGAATGTTGAATTCCCCAACGAATTCCAAATGGAATGCCCCATGCGTCTAGCTCCAGCTACCGTTCCGCTTAATTCCCGTCGTGCCGCCATAATCACGTCGGAAACATTTTCACATGAATCACCTGAGTACAAATGACAGCTTCGTAAATGGACTGTCAAATGGTTCAAATGGCTCTGACCACTATGGGACTTAACTTCTGAGGTCATCAGTCCCCTAGAGCCGGCTGGGGTGGCCGAGCGGTTCTAGGCGCTACAGGCGGGAACTGCGCGACCACTACGGTCGCAGGTTCGAATCCTGCCTCGGGCATGGATGTGTGTGATGTCTTTAGGTTAGTTAGGTTTAAGGAGTTCTAAGTTCTAGGGGGCTGATGACCTTAGAAGTTAGGTCCCATAGTGCTTAGAGCCATTTGAACCAAGTCCCCTAGAACTTAGAACTACTTAATCCTAACCAACCTAAGGACATCACACACAACCATGTCCGAGGCAGGATTCGAACCTGCAACCGTAGCAGTCGCGCGGCTCCAGACTGTATCGCCTACAACCGCTCGGCCACTCCTATGGACTGTCCTTTTATAACTTGTATACGCGATACAACCGCCATGTGTATATGAGCATATCGCTTCCCCAGGACTTGAGTCACGTCAGCGTAAACAGGAAGTGCATAGGTACACGTTCATTACTGGTGGCTAGTTGTCTTTACACTGAGAGACGAAGAAATCTTGAAGCAAAATTAAAAAACTTCTTTTAGTTTACAAACGCTTTTCATTAAGTAATTCTGTGTGCTTATGACTTCTTTAGAGACGTGGAGCAGCTGAGTCCATCAATATTCACTCCAGCAAAAGTAAGAATTACTTTGGCCTGCGTCCGCTGCGTCACAGGTGCCAATACGACTGTTGCTGCAGGGATAGTGAAAAGATGGGGCCATAAAGGCTTATTGGGCGGGCTGGCGAGATGCGCGTGGCGCGCAGACGACAGACGGCAGGCATTACCTGGTCCGCTCTAATTAATGCCGTTCTGGGCGCCGCGCACCGCCATTACACGTGAGAATAATGACAGATGAGTCGGGCCGAGTGCTCCGCCTGAGATATGTAACTGCCGCGCGCCGCCGCGTACGTGGTAATTGCACCGCTAATGCTGCTTACACCAACCGGCTGACAATCTAATTACATATTTGGCCCCTTGCTAATTGTTATAACGGTCCCCGTTTCAAGTGTGGGCCGCGCCAAGTAGTTATCCCACAGAAACGGCACAACTTTGGAAACAGGTTGCACTAAATTCGACCCAGTTTCACCAAGGACACAATTGGCTTATGGCTGCCATATTCATGAACGTGAAAAACCCTCATACTGGACTTCAGTTTTTCGTCACGTTATCTTCATTTTGCAAGAAATTATTTCAAGACATCGAAAGTTCTCAAAAGAAAAGTGCGAAGAGGATCCAGACTCAAATGGTATTCGTCCTACATAATCTTGATATTATCACTCATTACTTTTCGTATTATATTATCTATGAATGCTATTGCAGTTAAATTAGGGAAGCCAAATATTTTACACTGCGATAAATTATATGCAAGAATAGCCTGCAGTTTTACCTACACACCCTACTCTACTTCCACATCTACGTCTACATGGATACTCTGCCAACCACATTTAAGTGCCTGGCAGAGGGTTCATCGAACCACCTTCACAATTCTCTATTATTCCAATCTCGCATAGCGTGCGGGAAGAATGAACACCTATATCTTTCAGTACGAGCTCTGATTTCCCTTATTTTATCGTGGTGATCGTTCCACCCTACGTATGTCGGTGTCAAAAATATATTTTCGCATTCGGAGGAGAAAGTTGGTGATTTGAATTTCGTGAGAAGATTCCGTCGCATCGAAAAACGCCTTTTTTTTAATGATGTCCATCCCAAATCCTGTGTCGTTTCTGTGACACTCTCTCCCATATTTTGCGATAATACAAAATGTGCTGCCTTTCTTTGAACTTTATCGATGTACTCAATCAGTCCTATCTGGTAAGGATCCCACACCGCGCAACAGTATTTTAAAAGAGGACAGACAAAGTAGTGTAGACAGTCTCCTTAGTAGGTCTGTTACATTTTCTAAGTGTCCTGCCAATAAAACGCAGTCTTTGGTTAGCCTTCCCCACAACATTTTCTGTGTTCCTTCCAATTTAAATTGTTAGTAATTGTACTACCATGGTATTTAGTTGTATTTACGCCTTTTAGATTAGACTGATTTATCGTGTAACCGAAGTTTAAAACGTTCTTTTTAGCAGTCATGTGGATGACCTCACACTTTTCGTTATTTAAGGTCAACTGCCATTTTCCACCGTGCGGTTAAAGGCGCTGCAGTCTGGAACCGCGAGACCGCTACGGTCGCAGGTTCGAATCCAGCCTCGGGCATGGATGTTTGTGAAGTCCTTAGGTTAGTTAAGTTTAACTAGTTCTAAGTTCTAGGGGACTAATGACCTCAGCAGTTGGGTCCCATAGTGCTCAGAGCCAGTTGAAGCCATTTGCCACTTTCCGCACCATTCCGATATTTCTTTTAAATCGTTTTGCAGTTTGTTTTGACCTCCTGATGACATTATTAGTATGAGTATAACTTATTACGCTGGCTAATCAGAAATATTTCCTTGACGATATTTTTAGTAAAACATGAAATGTATTCACAGTTGTCAATATGAACAACCATCAGCTGTATAATGGAATGAAGACAACGAAAATTTGTGTCGGACCGGCACTCCAACCCGGATTTCCACGCTTATCGCGAGCGGTTGCCTTACCATTTGGCAATCTGAGAACGACTCACAGCCAGAAACAGACTTCCATTCGTCGTTTACCATGTGTCTACAACTTGTATTCGTGCATCTTTTATGTAGGGTGATGCCTTCAGAAGGCGGATAGGCGGACCTCCACGATTGGCAGCGGTCGGAGAGACCATCCAAGGCTGGTCACACCTGACATGTTGCAGCGAACTGATGTCATTCGCGAGGACAGACGCATTACGACTCGGCAGGTCATTTGTCAGTCAGCAAAGGAAGTGTGGATGCAATTATCCGCACTATTGGATATTCCACAGTGTGTGCAAGATGGGTCCCGCAGTGTCTAACGGTGGATCGTAAATCGCAAAGAAAAACATTTGTCTTGATTAGTTGCAACGTTCTTAAGCTGAGGAGTAGGCCTTCTTTTCCCGGTTTGTGACAGGTGACTAAACCTGGGTTCACCATTTTGAGCCAGAGACAAAACGACAGTCGGAATGTCGCCGTTACCACACTCCACAGAAGAAAAAATTCAAAGCATCAGCTTCCGCCGGGAAAGCCACGATCATCGTATTCTGGGTGTGTGAAGGTTTGATTATCATTGATGTGATGCCATGAGGCGGTACCATTAATTCGCCGGCCGGTGTGGCCGTGCGGTTCTAGGCCCTTCAGTTTGGAACCGCGTGATCGCTACGGTCGCAGGTTCGAATCCTGCCTCGGGCATGGATGAGTGTGTTGTCCTTAGGTTAGTTAGGTTTAAGTAGTTCTAAGTTCTAGGGGACTGATGAACACAGATGTTAAGTCCCACAGTGCTCAGAGCCATTTGCACCATTTTTGAACCATTAATTCAGAAGCTTATGTCAATACATAAACAAAACTCAAGACGCGCTTCTGGCGGATTCGGCACCACAGGAACCTAGGAGATTAAAAGGAAGATCAGCTTTGGCCGTAATATTGATGCTTTATTCATAGCAAAATCGATTTTCAATCACATAGTGATCATCTTCAGTGCTGTGGTGTACAAATTAAACTCATAGGCACTGGTAACAAGTTATTATCAGTAACCATAGCTGAGAAACGATCACAACAGATGTGATTGAAAATCGATTTTGATACCAATAAATAATCAATATTACGGCCGACGTTGACCTTCCTTTTCAATTTCACATATATGGCCGTTTTACACACAGCACTCCATGGTGTCACCAATCAACCCAGGAGATGTTTTGCTGCAACACGATAACGCTCTGTCCCACACAAGTCTGAGGACTGGTGAACACATCGCAAAACTGGGTTGGACAGCGTTACCCCACCCACACTACAGCCCTAACCTAGCACCCTCGGACTTCCACTTGTTTGGGCCATTAAAGGATGTCATTTGGTGGAATACATTTTGAGGACGATGAGGAGGTGATTCACACAGTGAAGCAATGGCTCCGCCACCAGGACAAGGATTGGTACCGACAGGGCATACACCCCCTTCTTTCGCGCTGGAGGAAGATCATAGAACGGGATGGAGATGACGCGGAAAAAAGGGTATGTAGATAAAACACCATTCTTTCGAGTATGTAGTTCTCATTATCTTCAATAAAGAATTGTTGAAGAAAAAAAATGAAGTGCATTACTTTCTAGGCAACACTCGTACTTTGCGCGTAACGACCACGAAGATATGATAATAGGTTCACAGATGGTTCATCGGCAGAATGATTTTCTGTGCGACCCTTTATTTGACTCATTTTATCTCCACATTGTCTGTAGATACGCATGTAGTTGCAGAGTAATCGCAGTTTCTACCCTGAGATAAGATTCTTGAAATTTTCTAAGCAGTTTGTCACGAGATGTACAGCAGCTTACTTTGAGCGTCGACCAGCTAAGGTTTTCCACTATTTCCACTATTCTCTCACGCCAGAGGTGCCTGTGAGTACTGGCGCTGCCCTTGTTTGTAAACACGGTGTATCCCATGTTAGTGTACCCTGTTGTTCATTATTATGCTGTCACATAATGTTACCAGAGGAAGAGGCTCGTGTCGCACGTGTAACTTTTCCATACGAAGAAGTTTTGAATGGATCCAGGGCTTTTGACAAAACAGTGGTTTTCATAATGAGGGATATCTGACCAGATTACAAGTTAAGAAGGAGCGAAGTATATGTAGAAAATATTGAATAACTTACATAAGCGCCTCTTCTAATGAACGAAAGGAAATTATGGGTTATCGTTAGTAGAGGGACAAACTTCGCGACACGACATGCTGCATTGTTGCCAAATTTATTCAAGATGGCAGCGATGACGTCATCCAATATGGCGGCTTTTGGCGGGAGAATAGTTCAATTGTGCTACGTCCACTAACCTAGCCCCCAAACAAATGGCGGGAAGTTTGAATTTTGGCGGGAATATAGACCAATAGTGCTACGTCCACTAACCTAAGCCTCCAGATGAAAATATGGCGCCACGTTTGAATTCCAACACGATAATGCATGCAAAGACTGTACTTGTCTTTTGAGTATGGATTATCATTTATTAACATACATTATCATTTATTGTCATTTATTATCATTCATTATCACTTATTATCATTTATTATTATTTATTATCATTTATTATTATTTATTATTATTGACCTGCCTCCACTAGAAAATTCCCTCCAAATTCATATTCCAACAGGATAATGGCTGCAAAACGTTGCTCTTGTTTATTATTATTCATTATTATTTATTAACATTCATTATCATTAATTGTCATTTATTATCATTCATTATCATTTTTATCATTCAATATCATTTATTATTATTATTATTATTATTATTATTATTATTATTATTTATTATTATTATAGGCCTACATCCACTAGAAAATTGCGCCAAAATCAAATTCCAACACGATAATGTCTCGAAAACTGTACTTCTTGTATTATTATCATTTATTATTTATTCAAGATATGTGATTTTCTCGGCGAGAAAGCCATTTTCCTTACATCCATAACAAAAATCTATCACAAGTTCAAATTCCGACACCATAATTGATCACTCGTACGAACATTCTCCCTCACTTATCTTTTTTCACTGGTAGCCTATCATAATCGCGTCAAATAATAAACTGCTCTTATAGTAACATAAGTCACGTCCTTTGATTTTGCAGGGGGGGAGAGACTGAAGACTTTGTTTCAAGCAGTGCGGTCACCACTTGTTCCCCAACACAGTCAGCACACACATCTTTCATATCGCAGTGCAGTCACCACGACGTCCGCGCTCCAACTGAATTAGTTCAAATCCTCGCTACCCCCTGGCCAGTGCGCGGAGACACTGCCGATGCCTGTCACGAGAGGCGACCGGCCACTCGTGGTGGACTGGCGGAACGCTGGGGGCGAGCCCAGCGATTGCTCCCACGCAGTAAACATATTTTCGCTGGACACGCTGGAACTTGCCAGGTCTGACGTCACAGCAGTCCCACGTTCGCTCACCACGTGTATTCGTCGCCTCCGCAAGTTTCCCGCCAAAATTGTTTGCCTCAGAGGTGAATCACACAACGGTCGACTGTTCCCTGCTACACTTTTGGTCGCAAAGTTGTTTTCCTGGGCATGTTCAGACCTGTCGATGTCGACCGCTCACCGTCCACCACGTGTCCTTGTGCAGGCGAGAACGCAGTGCTACACTTTTGGCGGCAAAGTTTACTCAACAGTGGAATCTGCCATGACTATATAACAGCACGTTTGGTCCGCACTAGAACGCTCGCTAATTGACTCTCTCTCGCGCGCACGTAATAACTGTACAATCGCCGCGCTGCCCCCGCCCCCCTTACGTCACACACCCACCATTCACGCGACGGACCTAGTCTTCTGTAAAATACATAAGTGCTTAATTCCATTTCGTTTTTAATCATATTAAATAATTCAATTTACAATTTCATATATGTATGCAAATGTGTTCAACTACCTAACTACAACTACTTTTCGAGGACCGGACAGCCACCTCTCCCTAGGAACCAGCGCCGAGTTTGAATTCTAGGAGTAAAGAAAGGACACTTCTGCTTTCTCTACCAACCTCAGCAACCTGACCGCCACCTCTCCCTAGGGACCAGTGCCAAGTTTGAAATCTGAGAGTAAACAATGATTACTTGCGCTCCCCCCACCAACCTAAGAAAATTGTTGCAAACTAAGCTCATCACCACTAAACTAACTCACCAGTACTCAACCTCTTCGTTCACGTTTCGGGTAAAAGGACACACCCTGCACTAGGCCCATGGATGGAGGAACCAATTTACTTTATTTAGGAATGGAGTGTATGTATCACACCATGTTCCACACCATACAGACCTGCAAAACACTCCTACATAACTCATTTATAATGCACTAGACACAGGCCTGCTAATTGTAAACAGTTATAAATAACTCACAGCACAGTCTACAGACATGCGGACCCCTCGTAAATAATGCAAAACATTTACGTCCAAATAGCCAAACAACTCCAATTTTCGGAAATAATTTCAGTCCATAGGCTGATCGAAGCTTGAAAGAGTGTACTTTATTTATTTGGGACATATCTTTTTGAAACTTCTGCATCTCATAGGTTTCGATATGTAAGGCTGACATAAGGCAGTTTCTGAACACCAGTAGTGCACTACATGTGGCAACACAACCACACCCACCAAGATATTCATTCCAATCGAGACCTCTAAATCCTCTACACATAAATTTGTCCAATTATTTGTTGACTCACTGACAGTCTGACCAGATTACAGTTTTTGCGCAAAAACCACTCAGACTGCACTGTGCTGCTCGGGGAAGTAAGGAGGGGCTGCACTCTATTTATTTGGAGCCCTTTTATTTAGTCTTTCAGTACATTTGTCACAAAACACCAGCACTGATCCGACTGTGATCATCTGACACAGGCCACAAACACGTAAACAACTCCTAATTTCACCAGATAATAGCAAACAGCTCTTAAATAATGCAGTACACAATATCAGCAGACGAGCTCTGTGCTCTCAGACTCTCCAAATAAAGCACCGCACAGTGCACAGACATGCTCGCGAAATACTGCAACAGACGCGCCCAAACACCCCCCAGCTGCGAAATCGGCCAAAAGTCTCTGCTCGGCCTCCCCCCAACCATAACCTCAACGCAGCCGCATTCGCACCTATCACCGGAGAAATTGATATCGCCTATGCCCTTTAGATTACGCTCCAAGGCAGGCCGCACGCGCGTGCGGTCGGCTGGGAAGGGGGTTCCAGAGTCTCCAGCCAAGTTCAGCTTCCGAGCGCTCGTGACAGCCGACCACAAGCGCCGCCCCCGCCTCACACACGTGAAAGCTGCATTGTTCTTATAATATATACCGCTGGCGTCTCAGGTCTGGACCTGCCTTCATGTCTATTGTCAGAATAGCTCATAGCTCGTTGACACACACGATTAACGCAGCCAGAAAAACATATACTACTCGCATGCAACCGAGATGGTGACGGAAAACTAATCACTCTGATCTGCGCTGCAGGCGCGTGTAATCATTGAGAACACTCTATTTATTTTTTTCGAACAACTTATTTATCCATACAATATATTTATCACGTTATCACAAAACACCAATCCGAGATGTGCCCTGGGCCATGTTGCACAGCCCACAGACACGCACCCAATCATAATTTCAGTACACACTATATCAAACTGCTACTAAATAATTCATCACACAGATGTGTAAATACACTCAGTACTCGTAAAGTATCCTAATAACGCATAGCAGAGCGTGCAGATAAGCTCGCAAAATAACTCAGCAGACGTGCGCTGGTACCCCCACTCTGCACCCTGCCCACAGGATCGTGAAGTCACCCATCCGTCTGATTTCAGACCACGCACAGCCCATGCTCGGTTTCCGCAAGCGTGAGTTGGCGCGGTCAACGCGCTTGTCAGCGGTCAAAGCACACACATATGTCCATCCAGGACTGCGATCCCGAGCCGCGACCACTGAACGCGGGGGAAAGTCAACTTTATATCAACGTAGCATAATTCCTAAGCGCAGCCTCCATACGCTAGACACATCATAGCAGTACATGTCTTTACCTCCTATGACACTGTAGCACACTGCGCATTGCTCCTCACACGACATTACACGTCCCTTTATCTAAACATAACTACACATCCCTGCTCTCGCCTCGTTACGTGACCAGCCATCTAAAAATCTTCTCAATACTATTCTTATTTTACAACATTAAAAAAAAAAAAAAAAAGATCTAATTTACACCTCCGACTGCACCTAACCTCACACCCGTCCCACCATCAACATACACAGACGTCCTCAACCCTATCTTGACACTCATATATCACCCCACAAACCATGCCCATCAATCAATTTACCGTTCTCATCCACTCTTTCCGAATTACAAACGTAGCCTCTATCTAAACACCAATCGACTCATGTTTCTCGCACTTTCAACAGTAAATATAATTTTACACACACCCAGAAATACCAAACGCAATTAAAGAGTCAAACTTTTATACAGAGCATCAAGCACATACGACACTCACGCCAATATTCAAAGCCCGGTCCATATTTACCACCTCCACCTTCAATTAAATGTTATTACCATTGCCGTAATATTCTGCCACCGCTAGATTTGTACCTATTTTTCCGCTCTTAACAGTTGTCACTACCAGTAAAATATCACTATCTATAGATTCCATAAATTTCCACATAAAAACATCTCGCCCCGCCGTTTAGAGACTCCTATATCCGAACACATAGCATCATTCAACTATCACTTGCTCCTGTCTAATAACTCATCCATCAGGTCTGGGGGCAAGGTCATCCCTTTCTTCCTTTCTTTCAGCAGCAGACAGCTTATTTTTTTTTTTTTTTTTTTTTTTTTTTTTTTTTTTTTTTTTTTTTTTTTTTTTTTACGGTGGTAGCTAAACTGCGCCATCAACTTAACATCACCATTCGCAAAGCACTCTTATCTGCAGCGCAGATCAGAGTGATTGGTTTTCCGTCACCATCTCGGGTGCATGCGAGTAGTAAATGATTTCCTGGCCGCGTTAATCGTGTGTGTCAACGAGCTATGAGCTATTCTGACAATAGACATGAAGGCAGGTCCAGACCTGAGGCGCCGGAGGTATACATGATAAGAACAATGCAGCTTTCACGTGTGTGAGGCGGGGGCGGCGTTTGTGGTCTCCTGTCACGAGCGCTCGGAAGCTGAACTTGGCTGGAGACTCTGGAACCCCCTTCCCAGCCGACCGCACGCGCGTGCGGCCTGCCTTGGAGCGTAATCTAAAGGGCATAGGCGATATCAATTTCTCCGGTGATAGGTGCGAATGCGGCTGTGTTGAGGTCATGGTTGGGGGGAGGCCGAGCAGAGACTTTTGGCCGATTTCGCAGCTGGGGGGTGTTTGGGCGCGTCTGTTGCAGTATTTCGCGAGCATGTCTGTGCACTGTGCGGTGCTTTATTTGGAGAGTCTGAGAGCACAGAGCTCGTCTGCTGATATTGTGTACTGCATTATTTAAGAGCTGTTTGCTATTATCTGGTGAAATTAGGAGTTGTTTACGTGTTTGTGGCCTGTGTCAGATGACCACAGTCGGATCAATGCTGGTGTTGTGTGACAAATGTACTGAAAGCCTAAATAAAAGGGCCCCAAATAAATAGAGTGCAGCCCCTCCTTACTTCCCCGAGCAGCACAGTGCAGTCTGAGTGGTTTTTGCGCAAAAACTGTAATCTGGTCAGACTGTGAGTGAGTCAACAAATAATTGGACAAATTTATGTGTAGAGGAGTTAGAGGTCTCGATTGGAATGAATATCTCGGTGGGTGTGGTTGTGTTGCCACATGTAGTGCACTTCTGGAGTTCAGAAACTGCCTTATGTCAGCCTTACATATTGAAACCTATGAGATGCAAAAGTTTCAAAAAGATTTGTCCCAAATAAATAAAGTACACTCTTTCAAGCTTCGATCAGCCTATGGACTGAAATTATTTCCGAAAATTGGAGTTGTTTGGCTATTTGGACGTAAATGTTTTGCATTATTTACGAGCGGTCCGCATGTCTAGACTGTGCTGTGAGTTATTTATAACTGTTTACAATTAGCAGGCGTGTGTCTAGAGCATTATATATGAGTTATGTAGGAGTGTTTTGCAGGTCTGTACGGTGTGGAACATGTCGGTGTGATACATACACTCCATTCCTAAATAAAGTAAATTGGTTCCTCCATCCATGGGCCTAGTGCAGGGTGAGATCTTTTACCTGAAACGTGAACGAAGAGGTTGCGTGCTGGTGAGTTAGTTTAGTGGTGATGAGCTTAGTTTGCAACAATTTTCTTAGGTTGGTGGGAGGAGCGCAAGTGATCATTGTTTACTGTCAGATTTCAAACTTGGCGCTGGTTCCTAGGGAGAGGTGGCGGTCAGGTTGCTGTGGTTGGTAGAGAAAGCAGAAGTGTCCTTTCTTTACTGCTAGAATTCAAACTCGGCGCTGGTTCCTAGGGAGAAGTGGCTGTCTGGTCCTCGAAACGTGGTTGTAATTAGGTAGTTGAACACCTTTGCACACATATATGAAATTGTAAATTGAATTATTTAATATGATTAAAAACGAAATGGAATTAAGCACTTATGTATTTTACAGAAGACTAGGTCCGTCGCGTGTATGGTGGGTGTGTGACGTAAGAGGGGCGGGGGCGGCGCAGCGATTGTACAGTTATTACGTGCGCGCGAGAGAGAGTCAATTAGCGAGCGTTCTAGTGCGGACCAAACGTGCTGTTATATGGTCATGGCGGATTCCACTGTCGAGCAAACTTTGCCGCCAAAAGTGTAGCACTGCGTTCTCGCCTGCACAAGGACACGTGGTGGACGGTGAGCGGTCGGCATCGACAGGTCTGAACATGCCCAGGAAAACAACTTTGCGGCCAAAAGTGTAGCAGGGAACAGCCGACCGTTGTGTGATTCACCTCTGAGGCAAACAATTTTGGCGGGAAACGTGCAGAGGCGACGAGTACACGTGGTGAGCGAACAAGGGACTGCTGTGACGCCATAATCGGCAAGTTCCAGCGTGTCCAGCGAAAATATGTTTACGACGTGGGAGCGATTGCTGGGCTCGCCCCCAGCGTTCCGCCAGTCCACCACGAGTGGCCGGTCGCCTCTCGTGACAGGCATCGGCAGTGTCTCCGCGCACTGGCCAGGGGGTAGCGAGGATTTGAACTAATTCAGTTGGAGCGCGGACGTCGTGGTGACTGCACTGCGATATGAAAGATGTGTGTGCTGACTGTGTTGGGGAACAAGTGGTGACCGCACTGCTTGAAACAAAGTCTTCAGTCTCTCCCCCCCTGCAAAATCAAAGGACGTGACTTATGTTACCATAAGAGCAGTTTATTATTTGACGCGATTATGATAGGCTACCAGTGAATAAAGATAAGTGAGGGAGAATGTTCGTACGAGTGATCAATTATGGTGTCGGAATTTGAACTTGTGATAGATTTTTGTTATGGATGTAAGGAAAATGGCTTTCTCGCCGAGAAAATCGCATATCTTGAATAAATAATAAATGATAATAATACAAGAAGTACAGTTTTCGAGACATTATCGTGTTGGAATTTGAATTTGGCGCAATTTTCTAGTGGATGTAGGCCTATAATAATAAATAATAATAATAATAATAAATGATAATGAATGATAATAAATGACAATTAATGATAATGAATGTCAATAAATAATAATGAATAGTAATAAACAAAAGTAAGGTTTTGCAGCCATTATCCTGTTGGAATATGAATTTGGAGGGAATTTTCTAGTGGAGGCAGGTCAATAATAATAAATAATAACAAATGATAATAAATAATAATAAATGATAATAAATGATAATGAATGATAATAAATGACAATGAATGATAATGAATGTTAATAAATGATAATCATTAATAATAAAGACCAGTATGGTCTTTGCATGCATTATCGTGTTGGAATTCAAACTTGGCTCCATTTCTCCTTCTGGAGGCTTGGGTTAGTGGACGTAGCACAATTGGCCAATCTTCCCACCAAAATTCAAATTTCCCGCCTTTTTTTGTGGGGTCAGGTTAGTGGATGTAGCACAATTGGACTATTCTCCTGCCAAAAGCCGCCATCTTGGATGACGTCATGCAATGTTGCCAAGTTTACTTGCCGCCATCTTGAATGACGTCATCGCCGCCATCTTGAATAAATTTGGCAACAATGCAGCGGGTCGTGACGCGAAGGTTGTCCCTCTACTATCGTTAGTTCCTGCATTTTGGAAGATATCATTTTCAGTTCTTTTGTGTTCACGTTTAAACAATTCGTTTTTACAAGATATACAGTTGATTAATCTCAAGCACCCTCCTGTGAAGCTGAGATCTCTCTTGTGCGGCAGTGTGTTGACATTCAGTTTGGAAGGAAGAAAGAATGGAAGGAAGGATACAATTTAATCGGTATCGAGATCATTATAGGGTTAGGCGGATTTCAGTTTTAGAACGGTTCACAGAAATTCTCCCAGCATTCCGCGGAAATGATTTAGTAAAGCCGCGAAAACTTAACAGGATGGACTGACAGGATTGATACTGACACACTACACATCCTGAAAGTAGATCAAGTGTCTTAGTTAATATACCACTTTAGTGAAAGCTCTATTTGGAGGTACGCAGGGGTGGAAGAAATTTTAAGCCACCACATAAATCACTCTTTTACAACCCTGGCAGGAAACGTGTCAGATTCCCACTCTTCCGTGAAGTCCAGCATTGAACATGAACTGACTTACACTTTTGAGATTCTCAAATGTTGTGCTAGAAAATGAGTAGTAATGGGTAAACAACTTAGAACATTCAGTGGTATTTCAGTAAAACTCTGCTTAATAACATTCTCTGTTGACTTGGCATAGAATCTTACACATTAACTGAACTATTTCCGGTTTGGAACAGGCCAGCTTAGGTCCTACAACATTGTTTCTGCCGTGAAATGGACGCCACATTTTAACAGATAGTAAAATAAAATATTAAACTTTAATTACGATAAAAACATAGATTGATGTTTTATTCAATACTTTGGTAGAAATTCTTATTTTTGGCACTATGATGGCTAATGAAATGCCAATATCCCTTGTCTCATCTAATTTTAAAATAGATATTTTATCAATTAAACTCACCAGCAGAAGACGGAGGAGGCATACGTAATCGAACATCCGTTTTGGTGATGTAAAAAAGGTCATTAGAAACGTTCAGAATTAAACAATAAGTAAGGTACGAGGTATCAAGCCAGTTGTAATAATGAATTTGCGTATCAAACGTTGTTTTCCTCCACATAGTACCTCAAAACACGTTAAGTCCCATATACGGGCGCTTTGATGACTTACCGGAAGAGAAAATTTTTTCTGAACAAATTATGTGCCCTAGCACTTACGAAAGTGCTAAACATGTTATCCTTGTTGGAAATCAAATATTGCTTAATTCATATCTATATACCTACTCTGCTTATTACTGCAGAATCATGGTGGAGGGTACTTAGTAAAACATACAATTTTTGTTCTGTTATGTTCGAGTATGGAACGAGTAAAAAATGGCTGCCTATAACCACGTAGTCTGCCATAATACCTCTGATCATTTCTCATGGATTCTGTACAAAATATACCGCGTCGGCAGCAAATCGACTGCCTAGTTTTTCTCGAATCCTGATTCTCAAAATTTTCTCATCATAGTTTTCGCGCATTCACCTCCTACCTTCCAGAAAGTGTAAATCCACCACGTATTTCCGTTACACTTTCGTATGGGCTCCAATGACGTATAGCGATCCTAGCAGTGCATTTTTGTGTTCATTAGATACCTGCTGTCATGTGTACTTTGTAATGACTCCAAATGTTCGATGGTACTCCAGAATTATTCGCAATAAAGTCTTATATGCAGTTACTATTAAAGACGCGTATCACTTTCTTAGAACCTTACCTACAAATCTGAGCCTTTCCTCAGCTTTCTCCGATACTTTATTCTCGTGTTCGTGGTGGGTAGTGTTTAACGTCCCGTCGACAACGAGGTCATTAGAGACGGAGCGCAAGCTCGGGTTACGGAAGGATTGGGAAGGAAATCGGCCGTGCCCTTTCAAAGGAACCATCCCGGCATTTGCCTGAAACGATTTAGGGAAATCACGGAAAACCTAAATCAGGATGGCCGGAGACGGGATTGAACCGTTGTCCTTCCGAATGCGAGTCCAGTGTGCTAACCACTGCGCCACTTCGCTCGGTCGTGTCCGTCCCATGTGGTATAACGTGTATTTAAATTCTTCTAAAAACTACCATAA
This sequence comes from Schistocerca americana, assembly GCF_021461395.2. NCBI lineage: Eukaryota > Metazoa > Arthropoda > Insecta > Orthoptera > Acrididae > Schistocerca > Schistocerca americana. The sequence continues at coordinate 856,451,848 of NC_060130.1, read as the reverse complement.
TTTACGTCTTATCTTGTAGCCGGACTGTGTAAGGTTCTTTCACTTTATTGTGGGCACTGTATTGTATTTAACCATAGTTACAGGCTGATTTCATTCAGTACACCAAGCAATCACACTAAATTGATTCACATATCCTTAAGACCATCCAGTAACGATTCTCTTCTGTAGAGAGCAACATAGCCGATGACCATCCTGGGAGTGGTGCTAACGGTAATGATAAATAGGTTATGGGTACTGAGAACATTAACGCTCCTACGATGCTTTCGGTAACACATCTAATGTTACTGTTGTTTCCATACAGCATCCACCGTTCTCTTAGTGAAAAAACTGCTCGATGCTGTCCTGTACTTACGTCGATACTTCATTAAGCTGGAGGTCCTATATCTGTTGCTCATCTGTTCGCAAATGCTGTCCGTAACTTTAAAATTTATACACTTAAAGGAGGTGTGTCAAATTACCTATATATTTAAATCGACAAGCAATACATCAGATTAAATTCAAATTCTCTCGTTAACAGTCGTAGGACACAATTGCTTATAGTTCCAAATAAAGTAATGGTTCCTGCGGTAGGTGCTGCAACCTCCATTTCATGGGATTACATATGATGACTGGTATCTAACTGCGTTAACATTTCTATGTCGCTGTACAATACCCAAAACCTAGCGCCATGGATATGCATTGCAAGTGAAATCGCACTATATTTAAGTTCAAGTTGAGAGGATAGGAAACACGAGCTGGAAAAGTCTTAAGGCTTGATTCTTTACGTTTGATATCTAAATCCAATATTTAACCCTATTTTTATGACGTGAATAAATGAGTAGTGAAAAATGACGATCCTTCAAGTGATCACAAAATTATTATTATTTACGACTACTGTCTAGTTCTGAATCAAAATAGCTATTCTACGATTCTGACAAAAAGCAGCTGTGATACTTCCTGGCGGATTGGAACTCGGGACCTTTGCCTTTCGTGTGCAAGTGCTATGCCAACTGAGCTACCAAAACACGACTCAGGACCCCTCCACACAGCTTTACTTCCGTCAGCACCTCGTCTGCTACCTTCCAAACTTCACAGAACCACTCCTGAGAAAACTTGCAGAAATAGCACTCCTGGAAGAAAGGATGTTGCGGAGACATAGCTTAGCCACAGCCTGGGAAATGTTTCCAGAATGAAATTTTCACTCTGCAGTAGAGTGTGCGCTGATATGAAACTTCCTGGCAAGTTAAAACTGTGTGCCGGGCCGAGACGCTAACTCGGGGCCTTTGCATTTCGTAGGCAAGTGCTCTACCAACTGAGCTGCGCAGGAGTCCTAGTTCTGCAAGGTTTCGCAAGGAAAGCTTCTGTGAAATCTGTAAGGTAGGAGATTAGGTACTGGCGGAAGTGAAGCTGTGAGTCGGAGTCGTGGGTCGTGCTTGCGTAGCTCAGTTGGTAGACCTCTTGCCCCCGAAAACCTCACCAGTGCTGGATCCGTACAAGATAGGGTTGATAGAAGAGATAGAGTAGATCCAACGGAAAACAGCGCACTTCGTTACAGGATCATTTAGTAGTCGCAAAAGCGTTACGGAGATGATAGATAAACTCCAGTGGAAGACTCTGCAAGAGTGACGCTCAGTAGCTCGGTACGGGCTTTTTTGCAGTTTTGAGAACACACCTTCACCGAGGAGTCAAGCAGTATATTGCTCCCTCTTACGTACATCTCTCGAAGAGACCATGAGGATAAAATCAGAGAGATTAGAGCCGCCGGCCGGTGTGGCCGTGCGGTTCTAGACGCTTCAGTCTGAAACCGCGTGACCGCTACGGTCGCAGGTTCGAATCCTGCCTCGGGCAGGGACGTGTGTGATGTCCTTAGGTTAGTTAGGTTTAAGTAGTTCTAAGTTCTAGGGGACTGATGACCACAGATGTTAAGTCCCATAGTGGTGGTGGTGGTTTGTGTTTAACGTCCCGTCGACAACGAGGTCATTAGAGACGAAGCGCAAGCTCGGGTTAGAGAAGGATTGGGAAGGAAATTGGCCGTGCCCTTTCAAAGGAACCATCCCGGCATTTGCCTGAAACGATTTAGGGAAATCACGGAAAACCTAAATCAGGATGGCCGGAGACGGGATTGAACCGTTGTCCTTCCGAATGCGAGTCCAGTGTGCTAACCACTGCGCCACTTCGCTCGGTCGTGTCCGTCCCATGTGGTATAACGTGTATTTAAATTCTTCTAAAAACTACCATAATTTACGTCTTATCTTGTAGCCGGACTGTGTAAGGTTCTTTCACTTTATTGTGGGCACTGTATTATATTTAACCATAGTTACAGGCTGATTTCATTCAGTACACCAAGCAATCACACTAAATTGATTCACATATCCTTAAGACCATCCAGTAACGATTCTCTTCTGTAGAGAGCAACATAGCCGATGACCATCCTGGGAGTGGTGCTAACGGTAATGATAAATAGGTTATGGGTACTGAGAACATTAACGCTCCTACGATGCTTTCGGTAACACATCTAATGTTACTGTTGTTTCCATACAGCATCCACCGTTCTCTTAGTGAAAAAACTGCTCGATGCTGTCCTGTACTTACGTCGATACTTCATTAAGCTGGAGGTCCTATATCTGTTGCTCATCTGTTCGCAAATGCTGTCCGTAACTTTAAAATTTATACACTTAAAGGAGGTGTGTCAAATTACCTATATATTTAAATCGACAAGCAATACATCAGATTAAATTCAAATTCTCTCGTTAACAGTCTTAGGACACAATTGCTTATAGTTCCAAATAAAGTAATGGTTCCTGCGGTAGGTGCTGCAACCTCCATTTCATGGGATTACATATGATGACTGGTATCTAACTGCGTTAACATTTCTATGTCGCTGTACAATACCCAAAACCTAGCGCCATGGATATGCATTGCAAGTAAAATCGCACTATATTTAAGTTCAAGTTGAGAGGATAGGAAACACGAGCTGGAAAAGTCTTAAGGCTTGATTCTTTACGTTTGATATCTAAATCCAATATTTAACCCTACTTTTATGACGTGAATAAATGAGTAGTGAAAAATGACGATCCTTCAAGTGATCACAAAATTATTATTATTTACGACTACTGTCTAGTTCTGAATCAAAATAGCTATTCTACGATTCTGACAAAAAGCAGCTGTGATACTTCCTGGCGGATTGGAACTCGGGACCTTTGCCTTTCGTGTGCAAGTGCTATGCCAACTGAGCTACCAAAACACGACTCAGGACCCCTCCACACAGCTTCACTTCCGTCAGCACCTCGTCTGCTACCTTCCAAACTTCACAGAACCACTCCTGAGAAAACTTGCAGAAATAGCACTCCTGGAAGAAAGGATGTTGCGGAGATATAGCTTAGCCACAGCCTGGGAAATGTTTCCAGAATGAAATTTTCACTCTGCAGTAGAGTGTGCGCTGATATGAAACTTCCTGGCAAGTTAAAACTGTGTGCCGGGCCGAGACGCTAACTCGGGGCCTTTGCATTTCGTAGGCAAGTGCTCTACCAACTGAGCTGCGCAGGAGTCCTAGTTCTGCAAGGTTTCGCAAGGAAAGCTTCTGTGAAATCTGTAAGGTAGGAGATTAGGTACTGGCGGAAGTGAAGCTGTGAGTCGGAGTCGTGGGTCGTGCTTGCGTAGCTCAGTTGGTAGACCTCTTGCCCCCGAAAACCTCACCAGTGCTGGATCCGTACAAGATAGGGTTGATAGAAGAGATAGAGTAGATCCAACGGAAAACAGCGCACTTCGTTACAGGATCATTTAGTAGTCGCAAAAGCGTTACGGAGATGATAGATAAACTCCAGTGGAAGACTCTGCAAGAGTGACGCTCAGTAGCTCGGTACGGGCTTTTTTGCAGTTTTGAGAACACACCTTCACCGAGGAGTCAAGCAGTATATTGCTCCCTCTTACGTACATCTCTCGAAGAGACCATGAGGATAAAATCAGAGAGATTAGAGCCGCCGGCCGGTGTGGCCGTGCGGTTCTAGACGCTTCAGTCTGAAACCGCGTGACCGCTACGGTCGCAGGTTCGAATCCTGTCTCGGGCAGGGACGTGTGTGATGTCCTTAGGTTAGTTAGGTTTAAGTAGTTCTAAGTTCTAGGGGACTGATGACCACAGATGTTAAGTCCCATAGTGGTGGTGGTGGTTTGTGTTTAACGTCCCGTCGACAACGAGGTCATTAGAGACGAAGCGCAAGCTCGGGTTAGAGAAGGATTGGGAAGGAAATTGGCCGTGCCCTTTCAAAGGAACCATCCCGGTATTTGCCTGAAACGATTTAGGGAAATCACGGAAAACCTAAATCAGGATGGCTGGAGACGGGATTGAACCGTCGTCCTCCCGAATGCGAGTCCAGTGTGCTAACCACTGCGCCACCTCGCTCGGTAAAGTCCCATAGTGCTCAGAGCCATTTTTTAGATTAGAGCTCACATAGAGGCATGCCGACACCCATTCTTTCGACGAACAATATGAGACTGGAATAGAAGAGAAAAACGATATAGGCATTGACGGTACCCTACGCCACACACCGTCAAGTGGCTTGCGGAGTATGGATGTAGATGTAGATGTAGTAAGCAGAGGTCACGAGTTCGAGTCTCGGTCCGCCATACACTTTTAATCTGCCACGCAGATTCATATCAGCGCACACTATGCTGCAAAGAGAATATTTCAGCCTGTAAGAAGTAGTTGGTTTCACCAAACCACAAAATAGAAGGAAAAGCGTACGTGCATAGTGCGTACCAATTTTTTAAATCAGTTCTCAGCTGTTATTTACGGTTTGGTACCTAATAATCAGTAGACTGCTAGTTGCTCTTGGGTGCTATGTTGGTCTTCTAGTACGGTGTATGCACAGGGTGGGACAGAAAGTATGGAAATGCAACACAAATGCCTACCTTCGGGCACGCATTAGTGACGAGCTTCTCCTCGTCTGAAAAAATGGTTCAAATGGCTCTGAGCACTATGGTACTTAACTTCTGAGGTCATCAGTCCCACAGAACTTAGAACTACTTGAACCTAACTAACCTAAGGACATCACACACATCCACGCCCTAGGCAGGATTCGAACTTGCAACCGTAGCGGCCGCGCGGTTCCAGACTGTCGCGCCTAGAACCGCTCGGCCACTGAGGCCGGCTACTCGTCTGAATTGAGCTCTTCCCGCACTGACGTCAGCCTAGATCTGTCAGTGTGATTTATTGTATGTGTGGTGCTATTATGGTTGCAAGTACTCTTGCGAGTTGATGATGGAGACTAAGGATCCCCTCCAGGTATTCGATGAAGCCATGTTACCTGACAGATTTTTTCGTTGGTGTCACCATGGGACACTGTATGATGCGTAGTTTTCACCTCCGAAACTAAATTGCAGGTATCCACATTGGAGCCAGCTACTGTGCCTCAGAAAACGCGGGTAACCGTGCAGCGCATTGGGTTCTGGCCTGCAAATACCCTATCACCATACGGAGGAGCACGGACGATGCTCCGCTGCGGCTAAGGGAAGAAGGCGTAGCAAGGGCGATGCCAAAATCAGTTCCTCAATCACACGAATCTCAGTCGCAGCCTCCGCAATCGCCAGCAGACCAGCTGGCGGTTACACTAAGATCTCTGTATATGCATCTGTCACGCTACGAAGACTCCCGTGGGAGAGCCTTGAGGCGGCAGCATGAGGCAAGAGCAACACGCATCTGTTCTCCGCCAGTCGCTCCGCGTCTTGGTAACAACTGAGTTACGGGCCTACTTTTAATTTAATTCTTATAAAGTATGCTGCAGGGAAAAACATGTAAGTGTAATGCAAGTTGCTAGCTACCACATTCTTTCATAAACTTATCTTCGCAGCGAAATATAAATGCACGACCAGATTTAACTGAATTGATTTTGGCCCATCAATTGTCGTCAAGAGACCAACCGCACACCACCACAAAATAGTTCAAATGGTTCAAATGGCTCTGAGTACCATGGGACTTAACATTTTAGGTCATCAGTCCCTTAGAACGTAGAACTACTTAAACCTAACTAACCTAAGGACATCACACACATCCATGCCCGAAGCAGGATTCGAACCTGGGACAGTAGCAGTCCCGCGGTTCCGGACTGCAGCGCCTAGAACCGCACGACCACCACGGCTGGCAGAATTGTTCCTATCTTTAAAAAAATATATGTGTGAGAATTCTTTGCAGACTTGTAAACTAAGATGAAAATAAATGAATGTTGCTGGATTTGATTACATTAAATGAGGTAGGCGGCAAGAGAAATATCTATGAAATTTAATACTTCGTTCGTTAAAACACAACGCTGTTGTGTGGTGGCGCAATAGTTAGCACAACTGACTCGCATTCGTGAGGATGACAGTTCAAAACCGCGTTCGGCCATCCCGATTTAGGTTTTCCGTGATTTGCCTAAATCGCTTTGGGCAAATTCCGCTATGGTTTCTTTGAAAGGACGTCGCCAACTGCCTGCCTCATCCTTGTAAAATTCAGAGTTTGTGCTCCGTCTCTTTATCTTTCTTCCTTTTCTTTATAACTCTGTTGCAGCGGCGCTAGTTATCTCAACTCTAACAGGCAGCCGAATTCACTAACAGTAGACTCAAAGCGCCTCTCACAATCTGCGGATAACTGCTCCAGGTGTTAATTCCACAATGTTTATCAACACCTTTCCCTACTAAAACTCTTAAGTTAATTAATGGTCTCATTCACGGAAAGATTCTATGTCACGATGTTAACTGGACCCGTGAAATAAAGATCCAACACTTCCTCTGGGTGGCAACTTGCCACCCAGAAATCTGATCACAGAAATTTTATAAGTTCTTGTCCTGAAGACAGAACTCCTCAGTATTTTGAGTTATAAGACAAGTGGCCTTCCAGTCTTGACACCAAGACCAGTTTGCTATATATTATTATTATTTATTACCCATAATACTTCTCTTAGCTTCCTACTGGCTGACACTACGATCTCCTTCCTAGTATGCCACTATCTCGTAGCAAAGAGCTTTACATTGCATTTTAATACAGGTTTAATGAAAAGAAATTCATAATACATTGCACTAGACTGTAGATCAAGTGATATCAAACACTATGTATTTAAAATGAAAAGCTCCTCAGATAATGTTATGTTAACAGGAACATTCTATTTGTAACCTAAGACATGATTAGGTTTAAGTAGATCTAAGTTCTAGGGGACTGGTGACCACAGATGTTAAGTTCCATAGTGCTCAGAGCCATTTGAACCATTTGAACCTAAGACATAAATAATCTGCACATTTCTAGTACTAAGCAAGAATATTGAAATTCAGAGATAATGTGATCTACTTCTGCATGTTGCAGTGTATGCTTCAAATGTTTTTAAGGATGATTTGGTGGAATTTCAGTTTCAGTCACTCGTGTCTTGACTTCACCAGGGAACACTAGAAGACACGTCAGTGATGCCAGCTATGGCTCAGAGCACAGCCTATCTTACCTGCCAGTATAGGTACCTCAAACGTTAAGTATCTTGACCAGTCTAAATGAAACATTTGGTACAACAGTATACCTTTCATATTCCCAAACTGGAAATACCTTATTCCAGTTTAAACACAGAGACATACTGTCCTGTAATATTTCTGAAGAAACTACCAACAAAGTTTCCTAAACTGGGATGCGAGCCGGCCGGGGTGGCCGAGCGGTTCGCAGATTCGAATCCTGCCTCTGGCATGGATGTGTGTGATGTCCTTAGGTTAGTTAGATTTAAGTAGTTCTAAGTTCTACGGGACTAATGACCTCAAAATTTAAGTCCCAGAGCAGTTGAACGGAATGGACAGTGTCTTGAAAGGAGCGTATAAGATGAACATCAACAAAAGCAAAACGAGGATAATGGAATGTAGTCGAATTAAATCGGGTGATGCTGAGGGAATTAGATTCGGAAATGAGACACTTAAAGTAGTAAAGGAGTTTTGCTATTTGGGGAGCAAAATAACTGATGATAGTCGAAGTACAGAGGATATAAAACGTAGACTGGCAATGGCAAGGAAAGCGTTTCCGAAGAAGAGAAATTTGTTAACATCGAGTATAGATTTAAGTGTCAAGAAGTCGTTTCTGAAAGTATTTGTATGGAGTGTGACCATGTATGGAAGTGAAACATGGACAATAAATAGTTCAGACAAGAAGAGAATAGAAGCTTTCGAAATGTGGTGTTACAGAAGAATGCTGAAGATTAGATGGGTAGATCACATAACTAAAGAGGAGGTATTGAATAGAATTGGGGAGAAGAGGAGATTGTGGCACAACTTGACTAGAAGAAGGGATTGGTTGGTAGGACATGTTCTGCGGCTGGCAGCGTGGAGGGTAAAAATCGTAGAGGGAGAGCAAGAGATGAATACGCTAAGTAGATTCAGAAGGATGTAGGCTGCAGTAGGTACTGGGAGATGAAGAAGCTTGCACAGGATAGAGCAGCATGGAGAGCTGCAACAAACCAGTCTCAGGACTGAAGACCACAACAACAACAACAACTGCTCAGAACCATTTGGGATGCGAGCTCACGGCTGAAAATCTGTTCTCTTATGTGATCTATATTTAGCGGTCCCCTGTGGAAGTTTGTAATACATTGAAATTCATATTCTGGAGTTCCCCAACGACAGTTTGCATGGCTTGTAACATCTGTACAAGTTACCCAGAGCATAAAAAAAATGGCTCTGAGCACTATGGGACTTAACTTCTGAGGTCATCAGTCCCCTAGAACTTAGAACTACTTAAACGTACTTAACCTAAGGACATCACACACATCCATGCTCGAGGCAGGATTCAAACCTGCTACCGTAGCGGTCGCGCGGTTCCAGACTGCAGCTCCTAGAACCGCTCGGCCACTCCGGCAGGCCCCAGAGCATCATTCTCCACACTGTAAGTATAGGTTCACTCAAATCAAAAGGCACGTGTTCGTAGCCCAAGATAAAATAAAGAAACACACAGCATGATGTTTGGCCACCTCAGTGAGCTTTCAATTAGGAGAACTAGTTTTGGTGAAACAGTGTAAATTTCTAAAAACTTCATTTAGGGTAGTAGAAAAATGACATCCAGGTTCTTATAGCTCGAGGAACCGTGGATTGGAAAAACCCCTAGCGTTACGAATATGCAATGAAACTAAGAAGATGTGTGCAACAAGAATAGGAGTTGGGGGTTAGAGTCCCAGGATGAATTGCACTCTTTACAAACGTAGACGAATAATGATCACCAGGTAAACGACTTATTGACAATAATACTTAACTTTTCTTTCGTATTGTCAGTATTCCTCTTATGTCATTCGGAATTGGAGGCGAGGTCGTTCGTCCATTAGAAAGGAGCTACTGAGAACAGTGTATAAATAGAAGAGAGTTAAAAATAAGGAATTTTGTAAAGTTCGTGAGGAATATGTGTATAGAGAGAAACGTTGGCGATATTGAGTAAAGTCATAAGAGATTACTCACTACAGATATATGCAATGTTTTGATGTTACCTGTATAGTGCATCTTGAGTAATGACGTTAACATTACCGCATGTGATGTGCGGACAGTAAACTAGCATATAGAATCTCATTGTGGACCAAACGTGAGAATGTATAGTGATAATATTTTGAGGAAGTAACCAGGTTTTTGAAATAAAAGATGTAATGGTAAAGGAGAAGCATATATAGTTTTCGAAGTGCTGGAAGCTGTATATTGTTTGTAGAAAAAGTTGTTGACTTGTGAGATTTCATTAGAAATATGTGCGGTATTGGCCGCTATCCGGTCTGCCGCACTTTCAAATGCGCGCACTGCCAGTTACACCGCCGCGCTTTCTGCAGCCGCCACCGCGGCGCGAGGTCGCTACCATGAACGATTCGTCACTGCCAATGAGATGCAAGCATCCTCTCTCCGGAGCTCCCGCGGCGGGTTTACTTATGTACTTAATCTTCGAACATTCTTGCACTGAACCCATTTTGTGTGTTAGCCAGTTGAATACCATTTACAGACTTTCAAAGTGGCCATGGCTCGTGATCTACTCAATGGATACTGCATTGAAGACTGACAGATTTGTAAATCGTCTATATCTGTATGTGTTTCAATATTCAGCACTACTGTTAGCAACTGACGCTACAACTGCAGCAACATACTTATGTATTATTTTTACTATCTGATTTTAGATGTAGAGTATATTAATATGTGAATTCTCTGTTCATGGCTCGGGTAACCAATAGTAAACATGTGATAGGCTATTTTGCTAAAAGAATTTGATTTTTTAGAATAGATATTTTGTAAAGTTGTGAGAAAAACAGCAAGTAAATGTTGTAGAATAGTTGAATAATTGTAGAAGATGCTTTCAGAAGCAACTTAATTTTTATTGAAGTTATTTCACTTCGAGGATAGTACGTATGTATTCTAGGAGCTTCTACTTTGTGTGCCATATGAGAGAACCAGTAAGAGGGGTTCACTGTTAGTTTATATTTATTAAAAAAAAATTAATGGAAAGAAAGGAAACGTTGGTCAAAGTGTATGTTTTAAAATTTACCTTTCACGCATGTATAGTTTAAAATTGTAGTAGCACATGACTACTGTTTACAGGACAAAACTATACGTGACAGAAGCCTGGACTGTATTGGGAGTGAATTTGGGGTGTTGCGGACGCAACATAATGAAGGTGCTGTAACAACGATAAAGAAAATTATTTGTGTAACAGAAGGACGCTGACAAGAACCGATTGTAATGTATGACCAAATCAGTATTTGTGAAGACGCTAACAAAACCAAGGGGCAGTGAAAAACTTCAAGTTTTATTTAGAACCGAAATACCGACCACTGTGAATGAAATTTTTTTTTTGTTGAAAGTTTCATAGTAATTGAAGGTATTATGATGTTCTCATTTCAGACTGAAAAATTTTGTTATTAGATACACCAGTTTAGGTAATTCTTGCAGTTTGTGTAAGATTAATTAAGCATTACAGGAAGTGTGTAGTGAAGCCTCGTACACCGCCCATACGGAATCAAGTGATAGCTTCATACATGAGATGAGTCACGCACGGCTTCTCTGAGATGAATGTTTTCTTGCATGATCCAGCTAACAGCTTCACCGGCGAGATGTTACTTTCAAGCGACGAGGTGTTGAGTTCATTATTATAAATTAATTGAAATATTTGCCATATACCAAAGTGAATCATACTTTCTTGTCTACAGTACTTTTTGAAACACACAAAATTGCACAAAACACAGAATTTAGAACATCCTTGAATAAGTAACGTCTTGACAAGTTCATATGTACTACCTAAAAGTCAATGAAGAACGTGTCCGCCCCTGGCAGCTGAGTGGTCAGCGCAACGTAATGTCATACCTAACGGCCCGGGTTCGATTCCCGGCTGGATCGGGAATTTTCTCCGCTCTGGAACTGGGTGTTGTGTTGTCCTTATCATCATCATTTCATCCCCATCGACACGCAAGTCGCCGAAGTGGCACCAACTCGAAAGACTTGACCAGGCGAACTTTCTGCCGACGGGACGCTAGCCACACGGCATTTCCAAAGTAGATGGTTAATGATTATCTAGCAGTTCAATAACATAGGAGAACACATATTTGGAATAACATTTTATTTTCGCGCGATATGTTATTTCTGCCACGTATAGTCACTTTCATTCGCTTTCTTGCTTGGATAAATGAAGGAATATGTGTGCTTTGTATGTGGCGTGTGACTCTTTGCAGTTGCAAGTAACTGAGTATATACAAGTGTGCGAAAGTGAGCGTGAGATGCTGATTGTAAGAACGAAGAGGAAGTTGCGATTTGTGAAGCAGCCAGTTAATGGGACTCTATAATCATAATATCTAGGTCAGTCCTTCAGACTGTTGATGAAAAGGTTACTTCGTTTTTCTACGTAGGGACTCGGTCAATCAGAACCAAGACATTTCGCGCTGGTTAGGATTACATACGAGATTTGGTGCGTGAATCTCGAGGAGCCAGTGAACTCTTCTTGCGATCGGACGTGTCCCACTGATAGTACACAAACGTATTAATTATGGCTAGTCGTGATATTTAGGAGGTTGCTGCCTGTCGCAAAGTGTTGAAGTACAGCTGCAAATGACGATTAAGCAAATTCCTAATTTTTTCTGTTTAAACTGTGACTTTATTTCGAGGAACTAACATTGCGCGGGGCGTACTGAGACCTTGTTCACTAGTGACTATGTTGTGGAATAGCGCCATGTGTCTGTCGTTTTTTTTTTTTTTTGTTTCCTTAAGTATATTACTGCATTCAATAAGAGTTACTTCGCCTGCCATAATAATAAAGTGCAACTTCCTTTATGAAGTCCCTGCTATTGCGTGAGTTGTGGTGAAACAGAACTCTGAACATATTTCTTCTACGTTTGCGAGATTCGAAATTCCTTTTTTATATTTGGCTTTAAAGGAGTGTGTTACCACCTATCTTTGATTTCGTGCATGATGCTAGACCGCCGCGTGGGATTAGCCGAGCGGTCTGGGGCGCTGCAGTCATGGACTGTGCGGCTGGTCCCGGCGGAGGTTCGAGTCCTCCCTCGGGCATGGGTGTGTGTGTTTGTCCTTAGGATAATTTAGGTTAAGTAGTGTGTAAGCTTGGGGACTGATGACCTTAGCAGTTAAGTCCCATAAGATTTCACACACATTTGAAGATTTTTTATGTTAGACCTCTCGAGCTTGTTTGACAACGAGAACCCAATGCTTCTTCCCTGCTGTGGAGATGCATCGTCTATGTGATTGATGGTCCTCAGGGTCTCTCCCTCAATCATATCCGACTTAAATCAGAGTTCACTTGTCGCCGTGACAGATAAACGAGTGTCGACTGACACCATCTTGTTGTCAGTAAACAGTGTTTGATTTTCAACTAGTAATCAAGTTGTTAATTGGGACCAATAATAACCCCGCAAATGACTGCGTTTTACGAAAAGGATTTCGGTCATCACAAAACGCAGTGCAGCGTACTGGTTAAACACAGTCACAAATCCACCCTGGGCTGTTTCTCTCTCTGCCCTACAGACACTCGTAGCCCATTTGCTTGCTCTCTTTTGGAATTCTAGGCACCATCAGTAACCCCCATTCTATGCTTTTACAAGATAATATCTGTTGACCTGACAGTCGGAAACCAGACTAAAATACACTCCTGGAAATTGAAATAAGAACACCGTGAATTCATTGTCCCAGGAAGGGGAAACTTTATTGACGCATTCCTGGGGTCAGATACATCACATGATCACACTGACAGAACCACAGGCACATACACACAGGCAACAGAGCATGCACAATGTCGGCACTAGTACAGTGTATATCCACCTTTCGCAGCAATGCAGGCTGCTATTCTCCCATGGAGACGATCGTAGAGATGCTGGATGCAGTCCTGTGGAACGGCTTGCCATGCCATTTCCACCTGGCGCCTCAGTTGGACCAGCGTTCGTGCTGGACGTGCAGACCGCGTGAGACGACACTTCATCCAGTCCCGAATATGCTCAATGGGGGACAGATCTGGAGATCTTGCTGGCCAGGGTAGTTGACGTACACCTTCTAGAGCACGTTGGGTGGCACGGGATACATGCGGACGTGCATTGTCCTGTTGGAACAGCAAGTTCCCTTGCCGGTCTAGGAATGGTAGACGATGGGTTCGATGACGGTTTGGATGTACCGTGCACTATTCAGTGTCCCCTCGACGATCACCAGTGGTGTACGGCCAGTGTAGGAGATCGCTCCCCACACCATGATGCCGGGTGTTGGCCCTGTGTGCCTCGGTCGTATGCAGTCCTGATTGTGGCGCTCACCTGCACGGCGCCAAACACGCATACGACCATCATTGGCACCAAGGCAGAAGCGACTCTCATCGCTGAAGACGACACGTCTCCATTCGTCCCTCCATTCACGCCTGTCGCGACACCACTGGAGGCGGGCTGCACGATGTTGGGGCGTGAGCGGAAGACGGCCTAACGGTGTGCGGGACCGTAGCCCAGCTTCATGGAGACGGTTGCGAATGGTCCTCGCCGATACCCCAGGAGCAACAGTGTCCCTAATTTGCTGGGAAGTGGCGGTGCGGTCCCCTACGGCACTGCGTAGGATCCTACGGTCTTGGCGTGCATCCGTGCGTCGCTGCGGTCCGGTCCCAGGTCGACGGGCACGTGCACCTTCCGCCGACCACTGGCGACAACATCGATGAACTGTGGAGACCTCACGCCCCACGTGTTGAGCAATTCGGCGGTACGTCCACCCGGCCTCCCGCATGCCCACTATACGCCCTCGCTCAAAGTCCGTCAACTGCACATACGGTTCACGTCCACGCTGTCGCGGCATACTACCAGTGTTAAAGACTGCGATGGAGCTCCGTATGCCACGGCAAACTGGCTGACACTGACGGCGGCGGTGCACAAATGCTGCGCAGCTAGCGCCATTCGACGGCCAACACCGCGGTTCCTGGTGTGTCCGCTGTGCCGTGCGTGTGATCATTGCTTGTACAGCCCTCTCTCAGTGTCCGGAGCAAGTATGGTGGGTCTGACACACCGGTGTCAATGTGTTCTTTCTACCATTTCCAGGAGTGTATGAAAGCCATTGAATGAGTATAATGATACCCAGTACTAAATTTATCGAGGTACTAGGGTTCATAAAAGTGATGTTTGCTTACCATCTTCACCTGCTTGTGGCGAAATGAGCGCTGTATCATTGCAAGAGGTGCAGAGACGAGCGAATGTTCCAGATCTTGCGCCAGTTCATTACTAGCTGCGCCACGTCATCATAATGGCCCTGTGCTCAACATACAAATGGCTCGGCTCTGAGCACTATGGGACTCAACTCCTGAGGTCATTAGTCCCCTAGAACGTAGAACTAGTTAAACCTAACTAACCTAAGGACATCACACACATCCATGCCCGAGGCAGGATTCGAACCTGCGACCGTAGCGGTCTCGCGGTTGCAGACTGCAGCGCCAGAACCGCGCGGCCACTTCGGCCGGCAGCATACAAATGACTGAACCATAATTTGGGAGTTCAATTACAAATTAAAGTAAGTTCTCCAACGTATGTTAGTGTATACTTAAGTATATTAATGTAAACGTAGTAAGGTCTTAAAATGGTCAAATCAATATGTTAGGCGAAATATACGGAAGAGAAAAATAAGTGGCGCTGAATAATAAAACTAGAAACCTAGAAATTGGTTAGATTATGAAAATGTATATCACAATTAAATATTAGAAATCTCAACTTTATCAGAGAAATATTTTGGTTAAAATCGGCGCTTTTACGAGAGATTGAAGCCGTTAAATATTAGGCTCAGAAAGCTGCAAATTCGAATGTAGCCTCCGTCCCAAGTAGAAACTTTAATTATATGACACCAACAAGCTACTTACATTACTTTTAAAGTTACTTACTAAAACCCAAATTAGGAAAGAAAACGTCATTATTCGTGGTAGGTTAAGCATCATTTTTATTTTAATGGAACGTGCTAATTACATCATTCGATAACATTCATAATATAACATAGTGGTACAAAGTTTCCAGACTATGTTTTAAATAACAATGGTTACAAGGAATCTAAAAGAGGCAGCTTATAGGTCACGTTCTACTGCCGGGTTCGATTCAAAAAATTTTAACCGGTAAAATTAGAAAATAGTCCAGGTGAAACTTTTTCAGTAACTAAAGCAAAGTTAACCCTATTTATATAAAAATTAAGAAGATTGTAAATTGTTAAACGACAGAAATTGTTTAATATGTTCTCGAGTAAGTCGTTATTTAGATACTGCTACCTGTGCCTATGGCGGTTGATGGCACACGTTCCGTTCGACAATTTGCTGCGTCTCTATATAAATACAGCCAAAGAGACAGCGGTAGGATGCACTTCGCACCAAGAAATCAAACCATCCGCGACAGTTAAATGCTTGTGTACGTTGTGCCTCGGATAAAGTGAGAGCTGGACAGACTTGTATGCGTTTTCATTCAAGTCCTCTATCGCTTTCTGGCTGACCGCAACTATAGTTTTCAGGCTCTTGTAGATTGCGCAGATAGGTGAAAGCTCGACAGACAATTTAAGAGTGTTTTCGTAACGACGTGACGACCATTTGGTTATTATCTGCCTCCCCACATCGTCTCTGTGCTATATGATGAGAGTAAGCATATCTTTGTTATATCAAAATACCTGTGTCTGATCCAAAATCTATTTAAAATTAGTGATTTCCCTAAATCGCTCCAGGCAAATGCCGGGATGGTTCCTTTCAAAGGGCACGGCCGACTTCCTTCTCTGTCCTTCCCTAATCCGATGAGACCGATGACCTCGATGTCTGGTCTCCTTCCCCAAAAACAACCAACCAACCAACTATTTAAAATTAGTGTTTCTTTTAATCTGCAGTACCGTTGGCCCACAGTGTCCCTGATTTATTGAATTACAATGAAATTAGCAATATACTGATTTAACTGTTTTATCGGTGTGAGGCAGAGTTCACTAAGAGCTGGCTAGTCAGTAATGAATCCGAACGTCGATGACCATGCTAGCGCTCCTAACAGCTCTAGGTAACACATTTTTAGCTGTGGGATGAGTCTGTGAATGGACTCATAGATGGTGTATGCAAAATATGCCAGGTGCATAAATGCTAAGCACCTGATGGTTTGAATATGGAGGTCAGGAAACTTTTAGGATTTTCAAGTGTACAGAGAAGGAATGATTGTGAACTGTCATTTCAGATAAGATGTTTAAGGTAAATTACTATCATTTACAAGGTCAGATTTCATACTGAGATATCATTTCTTGGACAGGAGTATAATTAAAATCACCATGGGAATAGCTATGGAAGATAGATGTGGAAAGGAAGTGGGATTTGCTGAAATACGCCAGAAAGCAATTCGTCCGGCAGATAAGGGTTTTGCACATGTTGATGATGGCAGTGAGATTTGGTCCCCTGACCGTATCAGCCCACTTTTATCGAGTGCTGCCATCAAAGCTAGCAAATACGAGCGTCAGTAAGTGCAGATTGAGTCAGGTAGCATATATGTATGCGTATCATGAAGATAAAACAATGGACAAATAGACTGATCTTGCGTAATTTCCCACTGCAGCCTTCCCGATTCGTCTGGTGTATATGCTCGACCATAATTACGTGCACATTTGTCGGGAATGCATCGATTCCGAAGAAAATTGACCGTAACTATTTGGGAAGGTGTACAAAAAAATGGTTCAAATGGCTCTGAGCACTATGGGACTCAACTGCTGAGGTCATTAGTCCCCTAGAACTTAGAACTAGTTAAACCTAACTAACCTAAGGACATCACAAACATCCATGCCCGAGGCAGGATTCGAACCTGCGACCGTAGCGGTCTTGCGGTTCCAGACTGCAGCGCCTTTAACCGCACGGCCACTTCGGCCGACAAAGGTGTACAACTAATCACTAAAATGGTAACTGCGTTCACTGTCTTAATAAGGCTGACTGACAGCAAAGAAATAAACATCAGTTTTGAATGGTTAGTCGAATTTATCATCAATTAAATTTCGTATTTTTATAGAAATTATACTCATGCAATGAGATACTTCGTATCCAGGCCTAGAGCGGACAATTTGTTTCCGAAGCTAGTTAGCTATAATTAGATTTAAGTTTACGTGAGACTCTATAATATGTGTGTTGATGTCGTTGGGCATTAACTGCGCGGGAGTAAATTTTCATACTCAGGGGATCATTAAATACACTCCTGGAAATGGAAAAAAGAACACATTGACACCGGTGTGTCAGACCCACCATACTTGCTCCGGACACTGAGAGAGGGCTGTACAAGCAATGATCACACGCACGGCACAGCGGACACACCAGGAACCGCGGTGTTGGCCGTCGAATGGCGCTAGCTGCGCAGCATTTGTGCACCGCCGCCGTCAGTGTCAGCCAGTTTGCCGTGGCATACGGAGCTCCATCGCAGTCTTTAACACTGGTAGCATGCCGCGACAGCGTGGACGTGAACCGTATGTGCAGTTGACGGACTTTGAGCGAGGGCGTATAGTGGGCATGTGGGAGGCCGGGTGGACGTACCGCCGAATTGCTCAACACGTGGGGCGTGAGGTCTCCACAGTACATCGATGTTGTCGCCAGTGGTCGGCGGAAGGTGCACGTGCCCGTCGACCTGGGACCGGACCGCAGCGACGCACGGATGCACGCCAAGACCGTAGGATCCTACGCAGTGCCGTAGGGGACCGCACCGCCACTTCCCAGCAAATTAGGGACACTGTTGCTCCTGGGGTATCGGCGAGGACCATTCGCAACCGTCTCCATGAAGCTGGGCTGCGGTCCCGCACACCGTTAGGCCGTCTTCCGCTCACGCCCCAACATCGTGCAGCCCGCCTCCAGTGGTGTCGCGACAGGCGTGAATGGAGGGACGAATGGAGACGTGTCGTCTTCAGCGATGAGAGTCGCTTCTGCCTTGGTGCCAATGATGGTCGTATGCGTGTTTGGCGCCGTGCAGGTGAGCGCCACAATCAGGACTGCATATGACCGAGGCACACAGGGCCAACACCCGGCATCATGGTGTGGGGAGCGATCTCCTACACTGGCCGTACACCACTGGTGATCGTCGAGGGGACACTGAATAGTGCACGGTACATCCAAACCGTCATCGAACCCATCGTTCTACCATTCCTAGACCGGCAAGGGAACTTGCTGTTCCAACAGGACAATGCACGTCCGCATATATCCCGTGCCACCCAACGTGCTCTAGAAGGTGTAAGTCAACTACCCTGGCCAGCAAGATCTCCGGATGTGTCCCCCATTGAGCATGTTTGGGACTGGATGAAGCGTCGTCTCACGCGGTCTGCACGTCCAGCACGAACGCTGGTCCAACTGAGGCGCCAGGTGGAAATGGCATGGCAAGCCGTTCCACAGGACTACATCCAGCATCTCTACGATCGTCTCCATGGGAGAATAGCAGCCTGCATTGCTGCGAAAGGTGGATATACACTGTACTAGTGCCGACATTGTGCATGCTCTGTTGCCTGTGTCTATGTGCCTGTGGTTCTGTCAGTGTGATCATGTGATGTATCTGACCCCAGGAATGTGTCAATAAAGTTTCCCCTCCCTGGGACAATGAATTCACGGTGTTCTTATTTCAATTTCCAGGAGTGTATTTTGGTGAGTCAAAGTTCATACTCACAACTTTAGAGCTGTTTAAAGCAGCGAAATAAAAAATGAAAACTAAATGGATTACAGTAATACGGGACACAGTAATAATAACGTCGTAGATGCTCAATAGAACCATTCCTGTTACGAATTTTGACATATAAACATTCTCAAATATATTGAATTCATTTAAATATTAATCAGCACACATCAGCAGCAAAATACCATGACGATTCTGAAATACGGCAACCAAGACATTGATACATAAATTACCTAAAAACTGAACTGCATGCGAACAGGTCTGGAATACCCAACGGTACTGAACGGCCGCTGTGTCATCCCTAGTCCATAGTTGTCATTGGGTGGGGAGATAGACGGACGTGTGTTAGCACACCGCTCTCCCCTTAGTTGTCAATTTACGAGACCGGAGCCGCCACTTTTCAATCAAGTAACTCCCCAATTTGCCTCACAAGGGCTGAGTGCACCCCGCTTGCCAACAGCGCTCAGCAGACTTGGACAGTCACCCATCCTAGTCAAGCGAAGCCCGACAGCATTTAAATTCGGTGATATGGCAGGAACCGTACCACAGCAATGCCGTTGGCGTATGAATTACACAAAGCGCATAAAAGCGATTAGTATAATTAAGTCCCCCGTTCGTGATCTTGCGGTAGCGTTCTCGCTTCCCGAGCACGGGGTCCCTGGTTCGATTCCCTGCGAGGTCCGGGATTACCACCTGCCCCGATATGACTGGGTGTTGTTGTGTCGTCTCCGTCATCATAATGCATCATTCGGAGGAAGACAACGGCAAACCACCTCCATTAGGACCTTGCCTAGCACGGCGGTGCTGGTCTCCCGCATCGTTCCCCTATGCTCAGTCAAGAGGCATGGGGCTTCATTTCCATAGTTAAGTAAGAAGTAAAATGTATTATGATTTGACAGATTCACTAGTTTCAACAGTTACTTAAATATTAATTTTCAAAAGTTAGTCATTAAGGTTATTAACTCGAAGTTATTTAATATCTTTTATTAATCAGTAACCATATGAACTTTCAACTGAAGAAAGAAATTAGTTTTATTTTTGGCAAAATTAATGTCCTTTGCATTAATACAATTTTTCATTCATCACATTTAACTCAGAACATAGGCTTATAGGACATGGGATCTGTACCAGATAATGGATATTGGGTAATGACGACTATGAAACTAAAACTAAAGTTGGCACAACGATTATACTACCGAAATCAGTCAAAACACAGATAGCTGAATGTCTGAAGTGTTTCGACCTTGTATTTTTAAACGTCCCAGGCACGAATTAGCGGCTCGGCGCCAACAATTATAATGCCTCGTCTCCATGTATCAGTATTCCTTATACTGAATGTAGCCAGATAGTTCTCTTCCTTATTCGTCTTGAAACATTATTATGTCATCTATGTACTGCAGCCCTTGGAACTCTCAGTACCTCTCGCAACCACAAGCAATTACTAGACACACATTCGATGCGCCAGAG
Organism: Schistocerca americana; assembly: GCF_021461395.2. Taxonomy (NCBI): domain Eukaryota; kingdom Metazoa; phylum Arthropoda; class Insecta; order Orthoptera; family Acrididae; genus Schistocerca; species Schistocerca americana. The sequence continues at coordinate 856,431,296 of NC_060130.1, read as the reverse complement.
CCACATACACTTCTGTCCATTCTCTTCGGGTCTGCACCACGTCTTTTATGGCACGCTGCTGTTGTCAGCGAGTATTCGCTCTCCAAAGACTTTCGTTCAACCACTGTGACATTTTTAATTACTTGATTTTATATAAAGCACCTGACAGTTCCAGTGTACTGTACAGTGTACTGCACAGATATTATACGTTTATTTGTTTCAGATAATGTTCGCTTTATAACAAATGCATTACTTGTTTTCAGTTTATTCCGTTAAACCAATAGTGAAACTAGCTATACACAACAAAGAAATAAAGAACTTACTATAATTAAAAAGAATAACATTAATTATTTCAACAGTAATGTTGAGTTATAGCGTTGCGTACTGTGTTGCAGTGTCACACCGTATGAACAGGAAAGTTGTCATACCAAAAGTTTCCTTCATGTCGAACTTAGTGGTTGCTGTTCTGACAAGGCCGTTGACCAAGACATGCTATCTAACTCCGGAAACTGGATTTTGCAGCCGTTCTAAAATCACTGTGGAGACCACAACACAAATTTGCTTTGTCACATAAGATATAGTTGCCCTGCTCCTTTACTCCCTTATCAAATCCTCTCATGATGCTGTAAATATGAATTTCTGTGGGTGGAAATACTGCGTTCGTCACTTCAAGGAGCGCTGGAGTCGGCGGTGTAGATATATTTAAAAACTTAAATGGTTTCCTTACACTCGACTTAGCTTAACAATTACACCGATTCTTCCTGCCTGCCAGAAGAAAGTGAAGGCCCCAGAAGGGAAGGAGGAAATGAATTGAATCTTCACGGTTGATAGTGTATCTGATGCTTCAGCAATTACAATATCGAATAACATTTCCAATGAACTCCTCAGCATGAGCCCACTTATCAGTATGATTCACAGTGGCCTGGACGCGATGCACTGATACGGTTCGAAAGGCTGACATCAGACCATTGCAACCTCTCCTGAGGCAAGACGTACCACAATTGATGTAACTGGTCCTTGATATCCTAGACGGAGTTCATGTCCGAGCTGGACCCACATATGCTCTACCGGGGACAGATGTGGGAATCTTGCTGGTCACACGACTACCCAACACGGCGCAGACAGTTCATAAAGACTGGCGTCATCTGTGGACGAACATAGTCCTGTTGGAAAATGGCTTCACTATACTGCCGTATGAGAGGTAACACAAGAGGACACAAGATGTCTGTAATGTTGTGCTCTGAGTTCCTTCTGTCACTACCAGCTGTGACATGAAGTAACATTCGATGGCTTCCATTCCGTAACACAAGAAGTTACACAGCTGTGCTTCTCCTAAACATTGGAAGAACAGGACCTCTCGAAGGTCGTCGCCATACTTGCCGACAATTGTCATAAAGAGTATTGCAGAGTCGCGATTCATCGCTGAACAGTATGCGACGCCATTCGTCAGCAGTCCATGACTCAGGCACCGCTTATAACGCAGCCGTTTGTGTTGTGATGTTAATGGCAGCCTACTGATGGGGTAGTTACTCTCCAGCCCGGGTGCTGCTGATCCCAGATCATTGGTGCGGGAAGGCAAAGAATGTTAAGGGGAGTCCATTAGTAGCTCTGGGATGGCAACTGCAGATGTGAAGGGGTTACGATGTGCTGCGAGCTCAGTTCGGTAATCCTCCCTTGTGATGGTCAGCCATGTCTGAGTGGCGATTTGACGTCAAGTATATTTCCTCTCATATTCCCGTGCAGTCCAGCATCGGGCCATTGTCACATCTGCATGCCACAAAAATCTGGAACTGATAAGCTGGCCAAATGAAGACCCATAGTGAGTCCCCTTGAAATTTCTGTCAGATGCTGTTAGCTCTGCCTCACACAAGTACTGGGCATCTCCTAGTCCTTCACAGTGACCACCTAACACCCGACGCTTTTCACACCTTGTATATACCCTACCAGGCCCGGTAACAACACCAGACATCCCAGTATTGATGCACTCTGGTGGCTGATCTAACTGTCACAAGAACTGTAAAGTTAATCACTTACATAGTCGTCTATAGTGTGTACGTGTACGATGTTACATAGACATCGGACTGTGTCCTCTGGGCCGGCCGAAGTGGCCGTGCGGTTAAAGGCGCTGCAGTCTGGAACCGCAAGACCGCTACGGTCGCAGGTTCGAATCCTGCCTCGGGCATGGATGTTTGTGATGTCCTTAGGTTAGTTAGGTTTAACTAGTTCTAAGTTCTAGGGGACTAATGACCTCAGCAGTTGAGTCCCATAGTGCTCAGAGCCATTTGAACCATTTTTTTGTGTCCTCTGGGGGCTTTACTTTCTGTCAAGCAGTGTATTTGCGACTATGAAGGGTTTTAATCAAAAACGACATGATTCTGAATTTATGATGAAGTCAGTATGTTGTTAAACAGAGTAAAAAGTGTATGTGACTGTAGGCTTTCCCGACGTAAACTATTGATGATTCCTCGGGTCTCCAGCCGGCTGGAAACCCGAGAAATCTTCATCAAGATTAAAAAGTGTCCTATTATTATTAAGTAGTGTTGTATATGATTTTATGGGTAGATATGAGCTACAGCCAAGGTAGAAATATTTCAGTTTCATTTTTACAGTGAGTGGGAGAACCGCTCGCTCGATTTGCGGCCTAAATTATTTTTGGAAAGGTGGAATAATTAATGATGGATACTGCTGAAAATGCAAGTTACAAATAAAAGATTGTAATCAAGTGCCAATTACAGCAAAAGCAATTTAATCTGATATATGTCTAGGTCATTGCAATTCTGGTTTCATCCTAAGACTGAAGGTAGGTGTTTTTTTCTGAGATTGTTACTATTTTGCCCGTTCACGGCTTTATCTCTTCTCTCAGTGTGCTTGGTTGGGACTGACTTGCCTCAGACGAGGTTGTGAACATACAGATACGAGGTGTTAGGCTTCTGCTTTATTCAGACTAAATTGTGAAGACATTCGAGATAATTGCTCCGCTGATCTTGTCACTTGACGGCAATAAATTTCCTGTTAACTCTTCATGGCCTCTAGTTTATTTTTACAAGTTAAATTCCCTGTTCAATCAGAAAATAAAGGAATTTTTAACAAATTATAGTTTTTTTCGTGTGGTACCAACGAAGCTAACTAGTTATATTTCCGTAGGCAACAACCGATATCAAGGAGTCTCAACACAACTTGTCCTTTTTTTCATTTATTCATTAAGTCACTCATTGACATTGTTTCCGTAAATGTCATCTCGCGTAGTTGTCATATATGAGATGTTTTTCCCACTTTTTATATCAAATTGCTGACCTTTTGATGCTTTCTGCGTAAATCGTAATTGCATTGTATTAGAGTTTTGTACTTAGAATAAACACGTTATCACACAGCAGTGATAGCTGTATCGCTGCATGAAGGCCAAATTAATACTGACACTGGAAATTTCACTAATTGCAACTTACCAAAACTTCATAGGAACATGAGGTATGAATCTATCTACTAAACTGAAGGAAGGTGTATTTCTTTTTCCGAATGTTACAGTGACGGTTATTTAAACGATTTTTGGCGATTTATTTTGGTATAAATATGCAACTCTGATTGTATCCTTTCAAAATCTAGTTACTAACGGTGTATCACTACTCAGCAAATTCTCCTAAATTAGTAATTCGTTAGTGTTTTGTTTCCTACATTTATATACTTATTATCGTGTTTTTCTTCGTGTAGGAACCACTTATTGAAAACTTCTTGATTTTAAAGGGGTCCTTATTAACACCATAACAAAGTGCTAGGTAATGACGTACTTCGCTACGTTGCGAGTGATTATTTACTGATTTCAAAACGTGACTTCCTCATTTAAGCTATAATCGACTGCTAATTTAACTTGTGTTACAAGTTTATGCAGTGTATAAAGAGAGTGCAAACCACCAAAGGTGAATAGTGAGTGATGATTACGTTCTGAGGGCACAAGATCATTGGCATAGTAACGGTTTCAGAATCTGATGTTGCTCCACTGTCAAATAATCTTCGTCAAGTTTTAGCCAGTGACTGAAATATGAGCGAACGCTATGATTCGCTTCTTTCACCTGTATCTATGCACAGAAGTCTCATCCTGGAAAGGCTGAATCGGTGAAAGTCTTTTTACTTTCCTTTAATGGCCCTTTGACCGACCACAAGCCCGTCAACTGGGGTGGAGTGGCAAAGAAATTCTCGCGTATATCCTTTAACGTAACGGAGCGTGAGAGACGTGTTGGGTCGGTGGCATGATTACTGGAGCGCCGGCCATTGTTATTCTATTTGCTTGGCAATCGGCCGGGCAGCCTTTGATCACCCCGCTGACAACAATCCCCGTCCTCTCCCACAAAGCGTTTCGCGCCGCTCACCGCAAATGTGAGGCCTTGCACGTGCTCAGATTTCGCAATCTGGCTGCCACGGAGCAGCGGGTTACCGGCTTCTCGATAAGGAGCGCTTTTTTTGCGGCTAGGGTTTCAAAAGCTTTGCCGCCCTCACACCTCTGCACCCGCACAAAAAGAAATGTTGTCGAATATGTGCCGTGGTCGAATTTTGTAAGAGCCCTCCTGGTCTATTCTCATTCTGAGAGGAAGTAAACTTGTTCCCCCTTTCCTGGAGGAATCTCTGATACCGGAGGCGTTCTAAGCCAGCCTTTGAGCACACGGGAAGCGAGTAACAGATCTGAAGATGCCGCCGCCCGAATGATATTCGGGAGAGCTCCGGAAACAGGCTAGCGGTACTATTGAGGGAGAGAGCAACTTACACAATGTGCTTTAAAATCGGTACTACGTGTCGACATACCATCAGATAATAGCACTAGTCATCAAAATTTTACATTTCTCTGTAACTGATATGAAAACGGGCAATCTTTATGTTTTCGAGTATGCTTATATCGAAAATGCTAATGAAAATGCAAGATTAGCTCTCGGTTTGAAGTTATGGTAACTCTACGTTATTGCCTATATAAGCCTATGCATGTATTTAGCTTGGTGTTATCCCTCTGAGAAAGTTCACTGAAGACGCAACCGCTTCGTCCGGCGTTTGTAGTTTTCTGCTGGCGGTTCCCTGATGGTGTCCACCAGTAATCGGCTAACACTGATGCACTTCACTTTTCCTGGTACCTCATTTCCATGTTCTAAAATTGCTGGTGGAACCGTTCTCCGTGCTCGTGGGTTACAACACCGTAGGGAAAAGTCCAAGTGGAAATCTAGGAAGTGTAACTTAGACGAGATGCTGCACCCCAGTCTATTACAGTAGAACAGATTTCCCTGAAGATCGTTATAATCTTCTGCCTTCTTATGTCCTAGAAAGTTTGTTGACCCTTGAACACAGACATACCAAGCTAACTTTTTATCAGCTCTCAGGATGGAGTTGAAATGCACATCTTTGTACAATTTGCGTACCTAGCGACCCGCGAAAATCCTCTCTTTTATTTTCGACTCATTCAGATGTGGAAATTTCTAACGCAAATAGAGAAATGTTTCTCCAGTTTTGTCCGTGATCTTAACGAAGTTTTTCATTAGGTCCAATTTTATATGAAGGGCAGGGAGAAATATTTTCTTAGATTCGACAAGTATTTCGTGCATAGCATTGTGAGATCCTGGTTCAGGCGATTGACGCTTAAGCCAATATATCTTTTTATAATGAAGTGCTTTGGAGCGACTATCCCAGATGCACAGGCAGCAACACAGTTTAGTGTAGCCGCGTTGTATCCCAAGTAGTGGGCCTATGACTTACAGATCCCCGGAAACCTGCCATTTAAACTAGTCGTTGTCCAATCGCAATAACACTTGTTTCATTTCATCATATGTTTCTTTCGTATAAGGTGCGTAAGCAGTTGGAATGGCTGGTAACAAGTTGCCATTATGCCGTAGCACGCAAAAGAGACTTCCTCTGCAGGAGTCAATGAATAACATCTATTAATCACTTTTATAATCAATATCCACAGCTGCCATTAGTCCCTGTACATCGCTACAAAATACCAGGTTCTTTTCACTTTCGAAAAATGGAAGGAATGACATACGGTGGTTACGAAACGCAGTCACATTAACCGTCTCATCAAGAGGATTCAAACTGTGGTAGTCTTCACACCAACAGTTCAGTTTTACCTTTCGGCAGTTCGAAATATCTCACTAGGTCGTTAAGTGCACACTGTGTTATTTTGTGAATTGCTGTACGCTCGCGTAGCATACAAAATCATGATCTTTCAACTCGTTAGCTTCGTTGGTACCACTCGAAAAAAAACTATAATTTGTTAAAAATTCCTAGGTTTTGAAAGTGATAGAAGAGCACTAGTTTCACTACCAGTCTCGTCACTATCACAATGAGGTGGGACAGGAACAGGCAGTCCGTCTCCATGAGGCACTGATCGCATGGTCGGTGGAGGACTGGGATATGTCAAGGAAGACTTTTTCTTCTTGGAAATACCATCTGTTAATGGAGGTGTCCTACAAAAGGAACAATCATTGAGATGGTTTGATGGTTGTCGTCACGTCATGGGTATAGCTAAGCTCATGGAAGATCTTTTACCATTCAACCACGAATGAAGTCTGGAGACAAAAGATACACAACATACATGAAAACCCAGGGATTGTCCTGGTCCCCGATTTTCCTGCCAAAGTGCAATTTGTGCGCCTTCCTATTATATGACGTTATTGGCCCTATTTGATATTTCAGCGTAGCCTGTCCGAAACGTAGCATAAACTGTCAGCACTGTTTAGCATTTGCGAGGCATATTAAACCACATGAATTACAATGACCACACGCATTAGCTACACTTCCGTAAGACGCTCTTGCAGCACACGTGGAGAATACAGCTTGTAACAGACTGAAAGTACGCTTGACTGAAACATGCTCCGCTTTTCCCTTCCTCTTGTCGCTACGAACCCAGAGTAAAACTGGCAATAAAATACACACAGCTATTGTCGCTAGAAACTTCATCACTCCGTCTACCATCAGCGCGATTCCGAAGCATATACGGGAAAGCACTGACAATGAATGCTAATAAAATATTTGTTGTTGTTGTGGTTTTCAGTCAAAAGTATTCAAATGTGTGTGAAATCTTATGGGACTTAACTGCTGAGGTCATCAGTCCCTAAGCTTACATACTACTTAACCTAAATTATCCTAAGGACGAAAACACACACCCACGCCCTAGGGAGGATTCGAACCTCCGTCGGGATCAACCGCACAGTCCATGACTGCAGCGCCTAAGACCGCTCGGCTAAACCCGCGCGGCGGCGGTCTTCAGTCCAGAGACTGGTTTGATGGAGCTCTCCTTGCTACTCTATTCTGTACAAGCCTCTTCATCTTTATCTACAATATAGCAGGTCAGCAACTGTAAGCAGTTAATTCCATAAATTATCTGGGAGTAGGCATTAGGAGTGATTTAAAATGGAATGATCATATAAAGTTGATCGTCGATAAAGCTGATGCCAGACTGAGATTCATTGGAAGAACCCTAAGGAAATGCAATCCGAAAACAATGGAAGTAGGTTACAGTACACTTGTTCGCCCACTGCTTGAATACTGCGCACCGGTGTGGCATCCGGACCAGGTAGGGTTGACAGAAGAGATAGAGAAGAGCCAACGGAGAGAAGCGCGCTTCATTACAGGATCATTTAGTAATCGCGAAAGCGTTCCGGAGATGATAGATGAACTCCAGTGGAAGACTCTGCAAGAGAGATGCTCAGTAGCTCGGTAGGCTTTTGTTGAAGTTTCGAGAACATATCTTCACCGAGGAGTCAAGCAGTATATTGCTCCATCCTACGTATATCTCGCGAAGAGACCATGAGGATAAAATCAGAGAGATTAGAGTCCACACAAAGGTATGCCGACAATCTTTCTTTCCACGAACAATACGAGACTGGAATAGAAGGAGGAACCGATAGAGGTACTCAAAGTACTCTCCACCATACTCCGTCAGGTGGCTTGCGGTGTATGGATGTAGATGTAGATAACTACTGCAACCTACATCCATCTGAATCTGCTGTGTGTGTTCATTTCTTGCCCTCCTTCTACGATGATAATCTTCACGCTTCCCTCCAAAACAAAATTCGTGATACCTTGATTCCTCAGAACGTGTCCTACCAACCGATCCCTTCTTCTAGCTAAGTTGTGCCACATATTCTTCTTCTCCATAATTCTAATCAGTACCTCCTCATTAGTTACGTGATCTACCCATCTAATATTCACCATTCTTCTGTAGCACCACATTTCGAAACCTTCTATTATCTTCATGTCTGCACTGTTTATCATCCACGTTTCACTTCCATACACGGCTACACTCCATGCAAATACTTTCAGAAAAGATTTCCTGGCGCTTAAATCTATATTCGACGTCAACAAATTTCTCTTCTTCAGAAACGCTTTTTTGCCATTGCCAGTCTGCATTTTATATCCACCCTACTTCGGCCATCATCAGTTATTTTGCTTCCCAAATTTCAAAACTCATTTACTACTTTAAGTTTCTCATTTCGTAATCTAATTTTCTCAGCATCATCTGATTTAATTCGACTGCATTCCATTATCCTCGTTTTGCTTTTGTTGATGTCCATCTTATATCCTCCTTTCAAGACACTGTTAATTCCGTTCAGCTGCTCTTCCAGGTCCTTTGCTATCTCTGAAAGAACTACAATGTCGTCGGCAAACCTAAAAGTTTTTATTTCCTCTCCATGGATTTTAATTCCTACTCCAAATTTTTGTTTTGTTTCCTTTACTGCTTGCTCAATGTGCAGATTGAATAACATCGTTGATAGGCTGCAACCCTGTCTCACTCCCTTCAGCTCCCCTTTCATGCCCCTCGACTCTTATATAACTATATAATATAACTATAATTAATTGCATTCATTTAACTTGGAAACGAGAGCTACTTCGATTATTTGATTGTGATTTTCGTCATCAGAGTGGCCGATATAGTTAACAAACATTTATTTCATCCCAGTTACATTTTCACTGGTGGCTAGTGCAACGTGTGAGTGACTTCTTGTCTACAATTACAAATCTTAAAGTAGTAACAGATAGCTTTGAGAACATTATATTTCCGTAACAACACGATGTTATATGAAATAATAGATGTTAGCCTGTATATTAGAAAGATGTGGTCCAGTGGTGGTGCAGTATCACACAACTGTTGTCTTTACGTGAATGACATAAAAATTACGAACATCACCATTTGGTCTCATTGCAGTCGTTTTAGTTTGTAACGACGATATGAAATAGAGAAAACTAGGTAAGCCATTCATAGTACTAATTTTTGTTTTACTTTATTCTTGCACTGTTACGTATCCAGCTATATGTATTATTAAGACACTATTTAGGTTATAATAACCATTACCCATCGTAAATGGACAACACGATATACAGCGTGACAGAAGTTTATGACCGTCTGTTCCTTGTTACTAACGATATCTCATCTGATTAGAAATAAAGCAGTCGTTGCCCTACACGCCATAAACTTCAGTGCTTTACTATACAATATCTCCTTCAAAGTGAAACGTCCTGGGCTTCAACAAGTCAGTTAAATGCGGTCTACGTGTAGGATCCGAGCTGCGGCGAAAGATTTTTGCACATACACATAACATTGCCTGTGAAATTCTCAGTAATTGCCAGGAAACGCTATGACAACCGGAAATTAGCCGCCAGACATTCGCGTTTGTACTCTGAAACCAGCGCGGGGACAAAGGCACCCCTCATTATGCACACTAGATAATTAATTTTCTGCCCTTTGTAAGAGAGTCCGCAAATTATTTGTCTTTCATCCAAACTGCTGTAATGCGCGCGTCGTCGTGAATAATAAGTCAGTGTATATATCTTCGTTTCGTACGATTGTAAACATACATTGGACACTGTCAGTTAGCATGCCGTCATCAGAAACGAGAAGCTGTAGACCGCATATCATTCTGTAAACTAGAGTTATTCAGAACAATTAATTTCTATCTGAAAGTGCCATATTGTGATGAGCATAATCATTGAAATATTTAATCCCAATTTAAGGCAAAAGGAAGCTCTATAACACGACATTTTCATCGTAAAATCACGGTTGTCATCATAAATCTAATTCTCTTGAACCTCTGCCAATTCCTATATACTCTGTGTTCCTATTACTGTGCTTAGTTTCTAGAAACTGTGTAAAGTTTCAAATGTTAAAATCCTTTACTTAAGTATATTGCATTTACATTTCCTTTAAAACCCCATGTCAACAATTCAAGAACACCTCAAGTTAAAATAGAATTTACACGGGTATGTAACAGTCATGAGCTATACAGTGCATTATACGCGCAGTAGTTTTACTCGTGGGTAGGGTCTGGTGTAATGTTTCCTTGTTGCCTCCACATGGGAGATTTGATTACCAGAAGAGAGGATCTAAACCAATAACAACGCATTTATAGTAGCTTTTAGTGGTTATGAATTCCTCCCGCATGTACAGATACTACTGTCATGAAGCTGCATCTGCATCTGCTTTGATACTTCAATCATACATTCATGGATGTAAGATGAGAGTACTACCAATACGCACTACACTTATACTCGTAAAGCACTGACGCAAGCTCCACTGGCACACACTCCATACTTTTTATAATCTTGATAATGCTGGTCTCGTAGCTGAAGCCGGCCGCTGTAGCCGAGCCGCTCTTGGCACTTCAGCTCGGGACCGCGCAGTTGCTACTGTCGCAGGTTCGAATCCTGCCTCGGGCATTGATGTGTGCGATGTCCTTAGGTTAGTTGGGTTTAAGTAGTTCTAAGTCTATGGGACTGATGACCTCAGATGTTAAGTCCCATAGTGCTTAGAGCCATTTGAACCATTTTTCGTAGCTGACATTAATGTTATTGATTAACGAAAGCCACTCAGCTGTCTTATTACACACTACACATTTATTGTGTTACGACCTGTTTCGTTTCTCTGAAAATCTTCAGGTTTTCTGCAGTTAAACAAAACACCAAATTTGGCTAAAGTTACAGCATCGTGACGAATAAAACAGGCGATTTGCACTAATAGCTACCTTATACTAAATAATCACCATCTTTTCCCGAAGTCATGACATAAATGATCTGGTTGTCGTATGTAAAGACCAAATGCAAGAACGCTGAGCCGCGCGGGATTAGCCGAGCGGTCTAGGGCGCTGCAGTCATGGACTGTGCTGCTGATCCCGGCGGAGGTTCGAGTCCTCTCTCGGGCATGGGTGTGTGTGTTTGTCCTTAGGAAAATTTAGGTTATGTAGTGTGTAAGCTTAGGGACTGATGACCTTAGCAGCTAAGTCCCATAAGATTTCACACACACAAGAACGCTGATAGTGAAACGTCCCCTTTTGAAAAATTATATACGTGAGGGGCTTAAACTGACACACAATACTTTTAGCGCAACGCAATCTGACTTTCAAAAATACCTACAAAAGAATGGCCCTGACTAACATTAACCAATACCTTTCACAAATCACTTACCTCACAAAAATCTTCGTTACTCGAACTACTGCAATACAGCGAGCGCCACTACTGCCAGCTAAATAAAAGATTCAAACTACGGAAGGCACTAACTACTGATCGGCATAGTTAGCAAATGAAAAATTTTGATAGAGAACAAACAATGTATTTACCTTAATACTGTTCAAAAATCATAATATACATAGCAGTTCATGATATCCAGTATTACAAATTTCAAAACTCCGCCATTCCTCTCCCCACATCCACCACTGCTGGCGGCTCACCTCCAACTGCGCAACGCTACGCGCTGTTAACATCCAGCTGCCCAACACTACAATGGCAGACAACAATGCAAACTAGCCACAGACTGCACACAGCACATACAGAGCGCTACGTGGCGTTACCAATATAAAAACTTAAACAGCCTACTTACAATAGTAAACGTTCTGCCGACCGCCTGGCGGAAGTATGGAGAGCAAACCGGTCGCTTCACGAAAGAGGCAAACACATAAAGATGGTATCTGGCCTCTATCTAGTGCGAAGTCGACTATGCGGTCATAATCGTCACGACAGTTTTCCTACAACAGCGATATTTTCCTGTGGGGTTATCAACGCGTGAACTCCTGGCTAATATCGTTCTGATCTACACTGAAAACAAAGTGTTTCGCATAATAATAAGTCCTGAACGGTACAAAGTAATATACTTCTATCGTCATACCGATGGAAAAATTTGTATTATAGATGAATCACAGTTACAGAGCTATATCAGAACAGCTTTTCTCGAATCACGCATTACTCTGTGACTTGGTTAGTGATACTAAATTATGACATCTAAAACCATATATTTGGACAACAATTGTTAGAAAGTATGAAATTTTTAACTTGTTGCTATAGTGGGTCTGCTATGAGCCTTGAGAAATGAGCTTTTTTAGGCTTCTTTATTTTTCTTATTTGAACTTTTTTGGGTGTTGGCGAACTGTGAACGGTCAGCGGTTGTGTGTTTTTAACTCTTTATGAGAATATGTTATTACTTGACCACATGTTTTTTACGTTCTGCAGCTGTAGCGGCGTTCACATTTATTTTCTTCCGTGGTATTTCACAGTTTTACTCTGTTATTCGACTTGCAACATGTCTTGGCAACTTTACAGCACTTTGTAAAGTTGGTAAACTGGCGTCAATCATTTGTTCCGCCATTCTGACGGTAATCATCAGTCACGAAATTTAGTTGTTTTAGATTGACTTTAATGGTACTCGTGTTCTTTCCGTTTGGGTGTTTATATCTTTATGGAAAGAAGGAAACATGCTGCACACACACACACACACACACACATATATATATATATATATATATATATATATATATATATATAGTGAGTGACTAACTAGTGCCACCTAGAATAACTCCGAAAGTATGATTATAGCTGAAAAGTGGTTTTTTCTTTTTTTGCTATGTGGGGTCGCGTCAAGATATGAAGGTCAACTTTTTTTTTTTTTTAATGGGGTGCTAAAGTTTGGTACTTATTCTCTGATAGCGGCTATTGAGACGAATCCAATGATGTGTAATACTAAGACCTTTGAAGGTCATCTAAGGTCAAAAAAGTGGTATGAACGTCCATTTACAGAAGGTTGTCGAAGTGATGACCTTTGGTATCAATGCAGTGCAGCAATCTTCTTTTAATGGATTGAATAGTATTCCTCATCACATCGGGACTTATAGAAGCACATGCTCAGTCATTTCTCTCTAGTATATCGTGAAAATAGTAAATATGCACCAAATACGGCGTATCCATCTAACGTGCCATTGACTTGTTCAAAAATTGTTCAAATGGCTCTGAGTACTATGGGACTTAACATCTGAGGTCATCAGTCCCGTAGAACTTAGAACTACTTAAACCTAACTAACCTAAAGACGACACACACATCCATGCCCGAGGCAGGATTCGAACCTGCGACCGTAGCGGTCACGCGGTTCCAGACTGAAGCGCCTAGAACCGCTCGGCCACTCCGGCCGACCATTGACATGTAATTACTATTCGATGGTTTCGCAATACAACACAAATAGGAACGGTATGACTAGTATCGTCGAATCAAGCGAATGTGAATGATGCATTCCTTGGAAGAACGAGTCGATTTGCTTCTCATTTACGGAGAATGCGAACGAAACTCAGTGAGAAGTACAGACTTATACGCTGAAAGATAAACTCAACGTACTCACTCTACACGTCATACATTTAAATACGTGTACGTTAAATTGAGAATAACTGGACATTTAACGCATCGGAAACATACCTGGCAAAGGAAAGTTGCTAACGAGGAAACGGAAAGTGGTACTCGTGCCACTGTGGTTCGAGATCCTTGTGTTAGTTCGCGTCAAATCGCAAGGGAGTCTGGCATGAGCCAGAGTACTGTTGTTCGTGTTCTGCATCGCCATGAATATAATCCTTACAATATCAGTCTCCAACAAGAATTAACTGGTACGGAATGCGTCGCACTGAATTCTGCCGATTGGCTCAACTTCAGATTCAGAGGGATGACACATTTATTAATTGGATCTTATTTACTGACGAGTTTACATTCACGAACGATGGAAATGTTAATTTGCATAATGTGCATTATTGGGCAACTGAATATCCATGTTGGCTGCGGCAAGTTGCACACCAAAAACTGTGGTCGGTGAATGTATGGTGTGGGATTCTGGAGGACGGAATTATAGGCCTCTATTTCATCGAAGGAAATCTTAATCGTAGAAAATAGACCACATCCTGCAAGATACATTAGGTTTGTTATTGGAAGAAATACCTTTAGGAACAAGAAACAAAATGTGGTATCAACATCAAGGATGTCCAGCATATTTTTCGCTGATGGCTAGAAATGAGTTGCAGAGACAATTTCCAAATCGTTGACAGGGCGCGGAGGAGATGTGTCGTGGCCGGCTCGTTCGCCAGACTTGACGCCTCTGGGTTTTTTCTTGTGCGGATTCGCAAAAGACATTGTTTATAAAGACGTTCCAACTACACCTGAAGATATGCCAGAAATAATAGTCAGAGAATGTGCTTTAGTAAGTCGTGATGTGATAAGGAATACCACTCAATCCAAGATAAGAAGATTGCAGCACTGCATTGGTTCCAATGGTCATAACTTCGAACACCTCCTGTAAATGGACGTTCATGCCACCTTTGTGACCTTCTTTGACCTTCAAAGATCTTACTGTTAAACATCATTGAATTTGTCTGGATAGCCGCTATCAGAAAATAAGTACCTAACTATATCATCCCATTTAGAAAAACAAAGCTGACCTTCATATCTGAAGTTCTTGTATCCTCAATGGACGTTCGTTTATTCCTTTCAAAATGATAAAAATTCTGTGTATTGGGCATAGACACATACACACACACACACACACACACACGCAAACACACACACACACACACACACACACACACACAGGAAATAGGTAGACATTCATATCTGTAATAAATCAGCGGACCACTTGGGTTTATCGCATAATAACACTTACATTAGTTTCAATAGGAAACGAAGTGCTGGGATACAAAGCTGGAGAGAATATGAAAGGGATAAATAGAATTTCTCATGATTATTAAAAATATCTATTTCGAGGTCATAAACTGAAGATGATGGACACAAATGGGTTCGAGGATTGTAGGATGACTCAGTGTGAGGGAATGAATCCACAGTTCGACTCTGAAGTTGTTCCCACAAGGCGGGATCACTTTCCGAGCGACGCTACCGTTGTGTTATGCAAAAGTAACAATGAGAAATTGTAGAAAGCTATCTACATGCTTCCAGAGTTTTGTCAGTTAATGCGTACAAGCTAAAGATGTTATGGAAGTGTTCACAACAGGAACACCAAATCCTAAGTAGGAAACGATGCAAAGCGAAAGCCAAAATTGTCATGAATAAGGTTTCGCAGTTTCAGCAGTATATTTAATAAGTTCCAAACATTGTGTTTATTCACATTACTACGTTCTTCTGATCGGAAGTGAACCTCTTCTCTCCTTCGTCTGCCTGTATTAATGGTGTTGTTTTATTTGCTTGTTTGTAAGTATACGAGACCTAGGCTCACGAATATGAAATCTGTACAGTTGCCTCACGCTGCTATTGACGCTATTGTCACCTAATCCCAATAGATCGGCGACCCTTGGAGACATACCAGATCAACAGATTTCGCTTTAGGGACTGTTGGCAACGCTACGTACTACAGCCTCTGCAGTTAGGCTGCGCGAAGTGTTTAGTTCGTGTACGTAATTACTTGCTGTCACCTTTTATATTCCTTAATACACCTCATAGCCTCTAACTCATAATGAAAAATGTGTAGGGCCTGCGGTAGTTGTATGCGACTTTCGGGCGGCTGGCGCTGTCTGCAAACAGCCAGAAGATGTCCGATTACAGTCTTTATAGTTGAGTTGGGTTGAGTTGTTTTGGGGAAGGAGACCAGACAGCGAGGTCATCGGTCTCAACGGATTAGCGAAGGATGGGGAAGGAAGTCGGCCTTGCCCTTTCAAAGGAACCATCCCGCCATTTGCCTGGAGCGATTTAGGGAAATCACGGAAAACCTAAATCAGGATGGCCGGACGCGGGATTGAACCGTCGTCCTCCCGAATGCGAGTCCAGTGTTACAGTCTTTAGACTCCAGGCTGATACACTGAGATACAGCGGCCATCGGGTCTCTATTGCACTTCCGATGAGTCTACCGTCACTTGCAGTACTTGGTGCCGTTGTGAGTTCCGAAGGGCTTAGCTTTGCCGGTTCTTCTCCGGAAAGAGATTGACGGACAGTAGTGAGGTCGTTGAATCCCAAGTGAAAGACGAATGTGAATGCAGGCCCTCAGGCTGTACCTCTAAGCCACAATAACAGGTTTCAGTTGATAATTTTTGCCGGTGAACCATCTACACAATTATGAGTGGCTTCATTTCTTGGGATTGGGGCTTATATTTGTATAACATTCGGATTTACACTGAGGCAGAGACCTCTTGTAATGCGAAGGGTAATGGAGAGCCTCAGAGAAATGGCATCATGCTATTAGGAAAGCCAATTTTGTATGTAGTCTGTTTGCCAGGAAGTCTTGATAGACGTGCGTAGAGAATGAACTCATTGCATACAGATAGTTGCAGATTATGGTTCATGTCGTCAACAACTACGTCTGTTGCCTTGGTTACAATCCTTTTGGCGGCTCGCTGACCTCGACTGTGGGGTAGGAGCCCAACCCAATATCTGTAGAGTCTCTCCCAGGACCTGCTCTGGTCTTTTAGAGTGGCTGTTTAAGTCAGAACTTCCGTCAATATTATGATGATCTCGGGCGTAGATTTCTTGACGTGCGCTATTGGGTGGAGTGTTGTAGGGTCCTTTTGAATAGGTCAGGTGTTGAGAACGCTCAAAAAAACAGAATCGTGTAGGAACGTTTGTGTTGCGTGAACATGTAGATTTTATAGGTTACGAAACTCATTCTGTAATGCCGATAGACAATCCTATGCATAACTGTTGAGAGCCAAGAGCGGATTCACTCTTGTGATTTTGTGGAAAAGTAAATTTATTCATAAGCCAACGAAAGGATATTGTAACACATTGATTTCTGAAACAGAATGTAAACTAACTCAAAATAAGGGCTGAGTACTGATAGTGGCTGCGTAAAAGACTCATTACGTCTGAGAAAGTGAAAAAAGGGTGCCATGAAATATGGGCGACGGTAGACGTCAAAGATTGATCAAAAATAGCAACACATGCATCTATCATCCACCATAGTCGGCCGCTGTGGCCGAGTGGTTCTAGGCGCTTCAGTCCGGAACCGCACTGCTGCTACGGTCGCAGGTTCGAATCCTGCCTCGGGCATGGATGTGTGTGATGTCCTTAGGTTGGTTAGGTTTAAATAGTTCTAAGTCTAGGGAACTGATGACCTCAGTCCCGTAGGGCTTAGAGCCATTTGAACCATTTTTATCATTCACCATAGCAAATATGGAAGCAGCGGTACGTTTCAGAGGGAACTCCGTATGTTTCTAGCATGGCCTCCATGAGAGTGCTGCTGTGCTAGGGGACGACTTTCATTTCCTATTCGCAAACTACCAGACTATCACGTTTAGAACGGGAGGCAGGTACAAAGATTTACGTGAGATTTTATCTTTCCTAGCGCTTTTCTAGGCCTATGGGAGTAATTTCTTTTCATGATATGGCGAGTCTACCTTACCTTAACTTGGCCGCCGGCTGCTCTTCCTGTAGCCATAGTCGTCAGCTTACCTAAGAGGGGGAAGCTGTGTCTGACATTTATCCGAGAATAGTGTAAATTTTGTTCTGCGAGTTACTGTACTTTAACTGTTGAGGCAGAGATAGGGGATCAGTCCAGTGTTTGCCTAAATGGTAGTGGATAGCCGCCTAAAAGCCACACGATGTTCCAGAACAACGGTGGCTAACCTGCCTCGCCGATTCGATCCTGTACTAGTTATCTCCCTGACTTGAATGCGCTGCGCACTGCACTCTAAACTATACGCTTAGGTAATTTCTTGTGAGATTCGACTAACGGTATTTTTCCAGTTGATTAGACATCATAATTGCGGAGATAACGTACTAGCTTTGCCGACAAACAGCACACACGTACTTTTCTGTTCGGTTATTAAAGTGATAAGAATCAGCAGAAACAAAGTTACTACACCACCACTGACCAGTAGTGGTGAGAGAATGGTTAAGTAGGCCAAAAAGAGATTTTTTATTGGTAGAGACAACAAAAAATTGTTATAAATTACTCAAGCAGTCAACAGCAAATATTCATCACTGAAGCGAAGAATATCGATAATATACGACAAAAATCCTTAAGTAATGAAGGTCACTAGCTGGAAACGCTTATGCAGTAGACGTGGGTGTGAAAGATACGCCACCATCTGTAATAAATACTGTTATTTTCAAACATTCTCCCTCTACTGCTGTACCACCATTTTGTTTTAGGATTTACTTTTTTAAGATTTATTTGTACTCAGCTGTTGTTTACTCTGAATTTTCCGTCCTCTGCTGGCCTCATCTGTTACTCCCTTTTGTCCCTTTAACTGCAACAGATTCACCTGTTCCATCAGTGTGTCCTGATCACTTCAAATGACGAACGTCCTCCGTTGGATACGTTTGTCGGAATACATTTTACTGTTAACATGTCGGACACATATTCAACTTAAAACGAGTTTTTATGCATCATTATTCAAAATAATGCTTTGTACAGTTGTTGTTAGCACATTATCGTAAGACAGTTGTTGTTCGTCTTGTACAGTCAATTGAGAACACTTAACGATAGATTCGTTATTAAAAAGTATACTTATCAGTTGACTGTCAGCCTAGATATTACTTCTGTGATCTCATAGTTTAACACTGTTTTACATTTTCTTCACCGAAGCGGGCACAACATCTTCACTATTCGAAGTAATTTCTCGTAACCTCCAATAGCTAGGCGGATGCCCTCCAGGACGCGTATTACAGTACCTGTGTCCGACGTAAGTTTTATTGACCTGCGGGAGAGGGTGCTTACAAAATCCTCTTTGACGAATTCTTGAGTATTTTTCGTCTTCCTGGCACAGGTAACAAATACCGTTAGAAAGATGGAAGAGGTAGATAACATTCAGTTGAGAGCAGCGTGCACCTTCACTTTCTTGTACAGTTATCATATGCGAGTGACAGAAATTCTCAACAAACTTCAATGGAAAACACCATTAAAAATACGTAGTACATCGCAAATTACCTCAAAAAAGACTAGTATAGAGAAAGAAGAAGGTAAATGTATTTTGCAGAACATGTACTCTATGCCACTCACCGTAAGAGGCTTGCAGAGTGTATATACTGAAGTAGACGTGAGGTACTGTCACCTGAAGTTTGTAGTCTCTACGCTGCTCTTGCCAGCGGCTTCAGCCCCCGCTGTCTTTCGCTTCACCTCAAACCCTTACCTAGAATTCAAGCCCCGACAACGAAATATGAGCAAGATGCATTAGTAACGCTTAAGGCAAACCTCTTCAAAAGTTTGTATGAGATATATATTTATAAACTTGACGTGTGGCTGTATTAATTCGGTTTCTGGGGTAGAGCTCCTTTACAAAGAAACTCATACATCTTGTTGCTTTAGGTGCGCGCCGTCCGCGCCTCTTTCTCTTCCCTCAGTCCGTTAGCGCTATTGACTTCGGCGCGTGGAACAGTTCGCCGAGAGCTTCTAAAAAGATTAAAGCGGCCCTGATAAAGTTGTCTCGTGGGCACAGGAAATAAAAGGAGGGACACACGTATCGGCACTCCAGTAACGTTCCTCATACCGAAAGAAAATTATCTTGTTCATTGCTACGCCTAGACTAGCGCAGATATGACGAGCGTGTAAAATTAGTAGACTTCTAAATCAAATACGAAACCTCTTTACATAGTAAAACATGGTCAATTACATCCTAGGAGTTTTCTTACAAGGGAACAGAGTGAACGGACTAAGCTGTTCACATCATAAAAAATACAGGAAACTTTGAATATTTTTTCGGAAGAGGGCGTTCCAACAAAGCCCAAAGCGTAGCTAGCGGAAGTGAGTAGCTACTCCTCTTGTTCTCTCTCTTCTTAATATACAAACTTGCTGTGGTATCCCATAAATATCTTTCATCGTCTTTTCACAGCTTCAGACCAACCGAGGGTGATGGGGCAGTTATAAGACATTACACTCGCATTCGGGGCAGTCTCACCTCCGAGGAAGTGTCAATATGCAGAATTGCAGAATATAGACAACGGAAAATAAGCAAGCACATACCCCACCTGTACCATTTCGTTCTGCAAAGGTGACTGTGTGGTGCGGGTTGACGGCATCGTTATCCCAAGGCCATATTTTTTGAGGAGATGAGTGCTGCGGGTCCTGGTACCTGTACCGTCACTGGTAAACGATATGAGTGTTCTTTGCACATCAAAGTCATTCCAATCCTTCAACGGCTTGGTTATGTGAGTACGATCATTTTACTGCAAGATGACGGTCCTCTGCACGATGCACAAGCAGTGAAGCGACTGCTGCAGAGGCATTTCGTAAATGCTAGAATTATGAGCCGTCATTTCCCACAGTCTGGCCGTCCAGTTCATTTGTTCTTAGTTCTGGCTGTTGGATTATCTGAAAGATATTGCGTTCCGTGTCCTAATTATTAACGTAGCTGAATTGAAGGCACGCATTGCGCAACGCATTCTCATCGTGACCCCCGAGTCAGTCCGATCTGTTGTAGAACATGCAGTTTCTCGATATCAGTTTGTGACATTAAACAGTGGGAAGCATACTGAACATGTCTTGTACCAGTCTCGCGACAATTATAAACCGATGTCATTTTCCGTTTTACCCGAGTTTTGGCCTCGGGACAATAGAAAATCGATTTTTTCTTGCATCCGATGTGGTACGACCTCGCGGCAGTGAATGGGTTTACCTGACTAACAGTGCCACAGCTGTTGACTCCAGATCTTGTGCAGTCATGCACATTAAACATAACGGATGGTGTAATGTGCAGCTCAAACTATAGCCGTCGCATTGCGAGTCATCTTTCATTTGTAGCAAACCCCGTTTACCTTAAGACACTTATAGCTCCATCTACTAGTAAAATTTTCGTTAGATTTTTCTCCTTCTGAAGTAATATTAGTAAAGGCGACCTTTATCTGTGATACAACCGGGCATTCCGTAGCCACCCCTCCTTCGAGTGCGTGGTCAACTCTGTATTTCCAAAGGGACCCCCCCCCCCCCCCATTTTTGTTGCATAGTCGAAGTCAAGAAATAAATACGCTTTACTAAAACCATTGTTTACCGCTCGTAAGAGATGGCACTGTAATCGACACATATCAAGTATGCATGTTTTTGTAGTAAAGAACCTACGCGTTTGATTCTACATTTCGTTTACGATGTAAATATAAATCTTTGTGAGCTAACGGTTGGTACTGATGTTCGTATGGTAATTGCGAGAGCTTGTGTAGTAACAATAATATGGCTACACCTTGACATTACTGGCACATAAGCTACTTCGGTGATAGCTTAGTTTTCTGTTCCCTACGGGGTTGTTTGTGGTGAGGGCCCAAACCATCGGAATCCTTGATTTCGGTGGCCGTCCTCGAACTCCACCATGGGGTGAGTGATGTTGGTGTGTGTTTCCATCCAACCGCCGTAATTCTAGGGTTTGTCGCTACGAGGTTATCGGCGGAAAACAAACCACAATCGTTGTATTAAGGTAAAATATCCATTAAGTGATAGTAGCAGATGTACCTACGATGAATACCCACCGAAATCAAACACAACAATCGTGAGAGGTAAGGGAAATCACACGACATCAAGCATCACGATCGGAACCGAAAACTATTATATTCACGTCGTTGTTCCTGGATCACGCTAAACGTAGTTCGCAACTGGATACTGAAACCGCTAACCGTGTTGTGCTCTTCAATCAAATTTGCTACAATGTTGTAAATTTCGAACATTTACATCATAAATGAAAAGTAGAATCAAATAAGTCGGCTCGTAATTGCACAACCAAACACTCTTGATATTTGTCGATTACAGTGCTATCTAACGGGAAAAAATGTGTTGAATAAACTGAACGTATTTGTTGGCGTAGAATCCAAATATACGATAAAAATGAGGGGCTCCTGTTTCAAAATACGAAGCTGACTCCACTCAAACAGGTGGGGTAGTTAGGAGGTGGCCACTTGCAGCACAGACATATGTCTCCTTTACTGATATTAACTTGTCACCTTCAATATATTTTTGTACGCTGCGTCGTTTTCGGGATATTTAGTTGTCTCAAGTAAAAATTAACACCCTGAATATACAAGGCGCAACGCGTGTAAGTGAAGTTATTTTTATATGTGGTACCTCAGTATGTGGAAAAGTCAGTGTGTTGATTCTTTTTTCAATGTGTCGAACAGTCTTCTCACAGACAACGACCATATATTTTGTACATAGTCGTAACTACACCACTAAGCGAACTATATCTGTCAGTAAAGACTAATTATTGGAATTTATGTGTCCACAGGACAACACCTGAGCTGCTGCCCATGAGAAAATAAGCATTAATGGCTTACTCTTGCCATATCTACTGGGAAGTACTACACAGCCTAAAAATATGACTTGTAATAGTCTGCAAAAAAATGGTTCAAATGGCCCTGAGCACTATGGGACTTAACATCTTGGGTCATCAGTCCCTAGAACTTAGAACTACTTAAACCTAACTAACCTAAGGACATCACACACATCCATGCCCGAGGCAGGATTCGAACCTGCGACCGTAGCAGTCCCGCGGTTCCGGACTGCAGCGCCTAGAACCGCACGGCCACCGCGGCCGGCAATAGTCTGCAGATGACGTAAATACTAGTGTAATGTTTTTCATCACACGGTTCTCAGTCACCAATAGAAATACCTGCACTTATACCCGTTACATCCTCTCTCTATATATAGAAATCAATTACTAACTCTTCAGGCTTTCCCGGCGAGATCTTGACATGTGAAACAGTAATTGATTTTACATGTGAAATAATCGGGTCTACTGCCGGATGTTTAATCGCTCTGGCACAATATTTCGGCCACGTAAGTCGTTGCCTTCTTTAGGTGCTACCTGGGACTGCAGACTGCAGTCTCAGGTAGCACCTGAAGAAGGCAACGAGTTACGTGGCCGAAATATTGTGCCAGAACGACACAAACATCCGGCAGTAGACTCGACTATTCCACATGTAAAATCAATTACTGTTCGATTATGTCTTTGGTGACAAACCACTAGTAAGAATTTAAAATGTGTAGTAGCAGGTGTCCTGAGCGACCTACAGTGAAATGACCATATAGAATTGGTTGTAGGAGAAGCAGATGCCTAGCTGTACCTGGCTGAGATTCATTTCAGGAATCTTAAGAAAACGTAATTCGTCCACGAAGGAAATGGTTTGGAAAACAATCGATCGACAGTGTCTTGAATATCGCTCGATTGTGCGAGACACTAACCAGATAACCAGACTTGTTTAATAGGAAACAGAAAAGACGCTACGAAGAACGGTGTGTCTCTTCACATATTCGTTCGGTAAATGCGCTAACGTCATACGCATTACAGAGAGGTGTATTTTTAAAATTCTGGGATCCTACGTTCCAAGAAGAGTCGGGCGACATATTAATTCCTTCTACATACTTCTCGTAAAATTCTGAGTAGTTCAACCCCCGAACCATTAGCGAATGGAAGTTTGAAGAAGAAGAGATATAAGTACAGATGTAGTAGGAAGTCTGTTAATTCGTTTAAGAAGATAAGTTTTTATCGACCATACAACAAAACAGGGTAGCACTCTCATATCCTCAGGATGAAGAGCTTATATAAATTACGAAACAAAATGAAGGAACAACTGCTATTCTGAGGCTTTATAGTCGGAATTACTTCACGAAATTAAACGCCAAATGATTCCTACACAAACATCTATTAAATGAGTGTTTAATCCGAGACAGGACATCACGTACCTGCAAGGATGCAGACATTATTATTATTTTTAAAAAAAGCCTCCGAGGGCCATACTACAGTCTCTAAATTCCACAGACCAATTTGCCTGATGAACCAGAGGGTAAAAATACCGGCACAACTTCTAGGGAATCAGTTAATGGCACACACTCATCTAATATATCTTAGTCAAACACAGTGTGGCTTTACGAAGGGAAAGTCGTTCGACGACTCAACAATACTGCCGACTGCAATCGCTGATGCGAGTTTGAGCTAGTTGAAGTTATCCATCTGTTTGTATACCTCCTCTCGAGACTATTGTCGCGTAGGTGTAGTGACAGGAACGTCTCAATATACGATAATCAAAAGAAAAATAACAAAATAATGCCCTCATGGATCATTATATGAAATCATGTTCGTAGATGTAGTAATCGAACCACTACTGGAAATGACAGAAAAGCGTGCAATAATAGCCGGTGTCGTAGCATAAGAGGGCGATATCGTCATAGTAGTTTGTGAAAGCCCTAAAATTCACAAAGAGCAAAAGTCTCACACAAATCATCTCATGAATCAACTATATGAATGCAATAAATTGATTATTGCTCCGCCGTGCGGTTAAAGGCGCTTCAGTCTGGAACCGTGTGACCGCTACGGTCGCAGGTTCGAATCCTGCCTCGGGCATGGATGTGTGTGATGTCCTTAGGTTGGTTAGGTTTAATTAGTTCTAAGTTCTAGGCGACTGATGACCTCAGAAGTTGAGTCGCATAGTGCTCAGAGCCATTTGATTATTGCTCCAAACAAGACTGTTTACATGTTTCTGAAGCAAAGTTGTCCAAAACTAGGATTCTTTATGACCGAATCCATAGTGTTCTGATTAGCAGAAAAGAGGCAACTGAAATCTGGCAATCTGTATGAGGGAAGGATGTACAACACCTACATGTATGAAATCTGTGAAAAATCCTCTAAGCTTATGCACAAAATAGTCACTATTGGAAAAATCATTTTTTTTACCACTAAATCTCGTTAAACTTTATCATTATTAGAAAATTACTTATATATATATATATATATATATATATATATATATATATATATATATATATATATATTACAGCAACAGTCGAATTGGTCCAAAAAATCGATCAAACGATCAAAGTTCATGCAGAGATTGGCTGATGATGAGGTCGCAGATTTCTATGACATACGTAACAAACTATCATCTGGTGCTCTAAACAGACTATCAGACACAAAATCGTATAGAAATCTATAAAAATATCGGTATTTTCAGAAAGAAATCGTACCTCAACCACCTCAATGACTAAAAGTAATTTCTAACCGAGGTCCTAGCATCAGAGGAAAGAAAGTAAAAAGGCGAAGGCTGATGTCTGGCACGGAGCACTAGAAGCATGTACCACAAGCCTCAGCTCCTCAGTTTCTGGAGAAATCCTTCGGATCCAGTTTTGTGCGTTTTTCACGACCAGAACTTTGTAATATTTGCCACCAGGACAGGAACAGGAGTTTCAAAAACCCAATTCAGATTATTTTACTGTAATGAGATTCCTTTTATGTCTGAAGATATGTAAAGCACTAGCGTTCTGTGGAACTTCGTCTGATCTGTATTTTCGAAATAGAAAAACCTAAAACAACAAAAGAAGGAGGTTAATAACTATACAAACCTTGAATGGATTCTTGCATTACTTTATAATATCCTGCAGCTTTTTTTTCCAAGGAACTGTTCGAGTATAGTCACTAGCAAAAGTCGGTGAACAGTCCTAAAATGTGACGGTGCTTTGAAAGAAATTTTCTTCCTTCGCTGCAGATCTATCAGACATCTTTTGTCACAAAGAAAAAAAACCCGAAGTGCTATTTAGCCACCGATTTTGCCCTTCTAGCTCTCACTAAATGCTCTTGTTCTGTCACACATAACACATTAAACGTCAACATCGAAGTGTGTCACACGGACGCCTCAAGCACACCGTATAGATACTGACATCGAGTAAAATGTGTGGGAATGTTAACCCTAACTGATTTCCTACTTCCATTTACAAGAATATTTATCACGTACCTTAGATGCAACCTCTCATCGGTTTTTATAATAAAATTCTTTAATTTCATACAAATAGTTGAGAAATTCCAGCTGTATCTTGTTTCCTTAAAGTAAGGATGCGTGCTGGAAAGTTAATAATTAAGATTTTTTTTATTTCCTTCTCCATGACGGTTGAGGTATTACATGTCATGCATATTACTCGGTTGACTTTCCCGCTACACTGACGCAAGTTGCAATTCTCTGCCGCTAGAGGGCTACGAATCGTAGCGCATGACATTTGAACTGTGTCGATGCGTGAGAAACAGTTTATAACCGCAGAAAACGTTCGTTCCACACTTGGAGCACCCTCCCTTCCAGCATGACAACACCCGACCATACACGAGCGCTGCAACATCTGCAACAATCCGACGCTTTAGAGTCACTTTCAGTGATCATCCTCCATACAGTCCCCATTTGACCCATTCCCATTTTCGTCTGTTTCAAAACTTAGCCGACATTTTCGACGAATTATTTTTGATAGTGATAAAGCGGTGTAAGCAGAGGTTGGTCGGTTGATTCGGAAGAGGGGACCAAACAGCGTAGTCAGCAGTCCCATATGCAGAGGTAAGGTTGTGGCATTGTCAACAAAGTCAAACGCTCTACAGTGACAGTATCAACGAACTGGTCTCTTGTTAGGGGAAAGGTGTTCATCGACAGGGTGACTATGTCTAGAAATGAATATGTAGCCATGAAGAATGATGATCTTCAGTATTAACAAAGTCTGTGTATTTAAAGAGCTTTAAGCGTTTTAAACACAAAAGATTCGGAAGCCTTTCTTTCCAGCACACGTTCATACTAGAATATCCTGAATATAGTAATACTCACTTTGAATGTTGAAGTACTGGTCATTGTGTCACTTTTAATTACATCAGTTTTCTTTAATGGCAACGCCTCGACATGTATTCGGGCCGTTCATTGAGTTGTCACTGCTACGCTCAACTGTAAATGTTATATCTTTCACCAGTTGTCCTTATACCTAAAAAATTTGCCACCAAAAGGAACATATACGTTTAAGTGAATATGATATAGAGAATAAATTTATGTTACAATAGAGCAATAATCATTCAAGATCTGATAGGTTATCCTACTCTGGGTGGTCAATCGCTCCCATAAATCACTACGAAGGGCTGATATGTTTTCTTCAAGAACAAAGCGGGTAATTCCTTGAACATTTCCCGTCAAAGCTCAGATAACGTCCAATCTGTAATAAGCTCACTGTCGAAAACCCGGTAAATTCCAGAAATAAGTTTTTATTTAGAATTAGTAATGACTTTTAAGGAGCGCCTTAATTGTAGTACAGCGTTCTGTTAATAATGGAACGACTACTGAAAGGTTGGTTCCTACATTTTATATTTGCTTGTCACTGGGCTTAGTGGTATTTGCACACCAAATACTTCTGTCTAACGTTTATCTCCACTATGAATTTATCTTACGGTATCCAATTTTAATTACTGTAACATCATATCTGTGCGTTATTAGGCGTACTCTAGGATACCTAGATTTCCGCTAAAACTATGAAACATGGAACTCTCCTGCCTATTTTTAGAAAAAAGAGACATCACCACTAGTTATCATGGAGCAGTGTACGAAAAGGTAGACAAAGGGGTAGACAAAAGGGTAGACAATCTCGCACCACATATGCAAACGTCTAAACGGAAATTTAACATAATTAATAAGTTATAACACAGGAATACAATACACAAAGTTTCAAGTTCGTTATCATTTCACTTTTTCCGCTTATTTATGTAAAAGTACATCGTCTCTTATGGTAGAGGGAATTTTAAAGAGGGTTGTGTGGCAATGAAAATTCCCTTGCTTCTTGTCTAAATGCAAGTTACTATACATGCAGTTTCACAATTTTACGAATCGATATGAAACATACTGTCAATACTAGAAGGCATAAAATTTACTCCACTTTATCTTTGTGCAGCTAAAAGTCACCGTATATCGTGAAATTTAAGTTAACTGTGAAGTTCCATGAGATACTAATGTGCGACGTATCATGAGTTTTTCACTGTGTTTTTCTTTGCAAATACCAGTTAATTCTGGTTTCAATGAAATATAGAAACTATACCTACTGAGGATCGGTGTGGGGAGGAGGGTACTTCGTGTACCACTGTCACTTATTCCATTTCTGTTCCAATCGGCAATGGCTCGCGGGAATGTCGTTTGTTGGTAAGCCCCTGTGTGGGATCTAATCTCTTCCAATTTTATCTTCATGATCTTTTCGCCAGATATACGTAGGAGGAGGCAACATATTGATTAATTCATCTAGGACGTCGCTCTCGGAATATTAACAGCAGAATATATCGTGACGCATAATGCCTATTTTGCAGCATTTGCCACTAGCGTTGACTTAGCATTTCCCTGAAACATTCGCGCTTGCTGAATCAACCTGTAACGAAACATGTTGCTCTTCTTCAGATCTTCTCTATTTCCTCTATCAGTCTCAGCTGATACGGATCCCAGACTAACGAGCAATACTCAAGTATTGGTCGAACGACTGTTTTGTAAGCTACTACCTTAAAGGGTCTTCCATATATGTATTCACAATACGTTACGTTAGTTTATGTTAGGATCAACTGCCGTCGATCCTCTGTAGGTCCCCCTGCATGTCGCTTGAATATTATAGCGTTGGGATTTCTCTGCATACAGCAGCAACATCAGCGAAAAACCTCAACGAACTTCCGGCGTTATCTTCTACTAGGCCATTTATACGGAAATGATGGGAAAATTAGTCGTTCTGTAATACTCCTTTGGGCCACAGACGACATTATTTTACTTCTTACGACTTCTCTCCTTTCATAATGGCATACTGTGTTCTGTTTCCTAGCATTACAGCAATAGGCGGCAGTGCAGAACTACAAACATCAAAAAAAGTTTTGCATCACCTCGGTTCCGAGACTTCCGGAACCTGTACAGAAAAATGGAATTGAGGTCGACATAAACATAATTTCCGCCCTTTTTATTGCTCATGAAAACCATACATTGCATGTTGTACCTCCATGCAGCGAGACCTTCAGAGGTGGTGGTCCAGCTTGCTGTACACACCAGTACCTCTAGTACCCAGTAGCATTGATGCACGCTTGTATTCGTCGTGGCATATTAGCCACAAGTTCATCAAGGCACTGTTGGTCAAGAGCGTCCCACTCCTCAACAGCGATTCGGCGTGGATCCCTCAGAGTGGTTCGTGTTTCACGCCATTCATAAACAGCCCTTTTCAATTTATCCCAATCATGTTCGATAGGTTCATGTCTGGAAAACATGCTGGCCCCTCTAGTCGAGCGATGTCGTTATCCTGCAGGAAGTCATTCACAAGATTTGCACGATGGGGGCGCGAATTGCCGCCCATGAAGACGAATGCCTCGCCAATATGCTGCCGATATGGTTGCACTATAGGTCGAAGGATGGCATTCACGTGTCGTACAGCCGTCACGGCGCCTTCCATGACCGCTAGCGGCGTACGTCGGCCCCACATGATGCCACCCGAAAACATTAGGAAACTTTCAACTTGCTGCAATCATTGGGCAGTGTGTCTAAGGCGTTCAGCCTGACTGTGTTGCTCCAAACACGTCTCCGACGAATGTCTGGTTGAAGGCATATGCGACACTCATCGGTGAGGAGAACGTGATGCCAATCCTGAGCGGTCCATTCGGCATGTTGTTGGACCCATCTGTACCGCGCTGCATGGTGTCGTGGTTGCAAAGATGGTCCTCGCCATGGACGTTGGGAGCGAAGTTGCGCATCATACAGCCTATTGCACACAGTTTGAGTCGTAACACGACGTCCTGTGGCTGCACGAAAAGCAGTATTCAATATGGTGGCGTTGCTGTCAGGTTTCCTCCGAGCCATAATCCGTAGGTATCGGTCATCCACTGCAGTAGTATCCCTTGGGCGGCGGCCTGGTTGAGGCATGTCATCGACAGTTTCTGTCTCTTTCAATCTCCTGTATGTCCGAACAACATCGCTTTGGTTCATTCCGAGGCGCCTGGACACTTCCCTTGGTGAGAGCCCTTCCTGGCACAAAGTAACAATGCAGACGCGATCGACCCGAGGTATTGGCCGTCTAGGCATGGTTGAACTACAGACAACATGAGCCGTGTACCTCTTTTCTGGAATGACTGGAACTGATAGGCTGTCGGACCCCCTCCGTTTAATAGACGCTGCTCATGCATGATTGTTTACGTCTTTGGGCCGGTTTAGTGACATCTCTGAACAGTCAAACGGACTGTGTCTGTGATACAATATCCACAGTCAACATCTGTCTTCAAGAGTTCTGGGAACCGAGGTAATGCAAAATTGTGTTTTGATGTGTGTATACTGAACTTTTTCCGGAAGTCATGGAAGACGGAATCTACCTGGGCACCTGTATTTAAATCCTTTTTTTTTTTTCGGAACCCATGTCGGTTCCTACAGAGGATATTTCCGGTCTTCAGATACACTATGTATTCAGAAGTATCCGGACCCCCCCCCCCCCCCAAAAAAAAAAAATACATTTTTCATATTAGGTGCATTTTGGTGCCACCTACTGCCAGGTACTCCATATCAGGAACGTCAGTAGCCACTAGACATCGTGAGAGATCAGAATGGGGCTCTCCGCGTAGCTCAAGGATTTCGAACGTGGTCAGGTGATTGGGTGTCACTTGAGTCATACGTCTGTACGCGAGATTTCCACTCTCCTAAGCATCCCTACGTCCACTGTTTCCGATATGACAGTGAAGTGGAAACGTGAAGGGAAACGTGCAGCACAAAAGCGTAGAGGCCGACCTCGCCTGCTGACTGACAGATACCGCCGACTGTTGAAGAGGGTCGTTTTGTGTAATAGGCAGACATCTATCCAGACCATCACTCAGGAATTCCATACCGCATCCGGATCCACTGCAAATACTATGACAATTAGGCGGGAGATGAGGAAACGTTGATTTCATGGTCGAACGGCTGCTCACAAGCCACACATTAAGTCAGTAAATGTCAAATGACGCCTCGCTTGCTGTAAGGAACGTAAACATTGGACGATTGAACTGTGGAAAAACATTGTGTGGAGTGACGAATCACATTACACAATGTGGCGATCCCATGGCAGGCTGTGGGTATGGCCAATGCCCGGTGAACGTTACTACACTACAGTTTCTGTAGTGCCAACAGTAAAATACGGAAGAGGCGGTGTTATGGTTTTCCGTGGAGGGGGCTTGCGCCCCTTGTTGTTTTGCATGGTACTATCACAGCACAGGCCTACATTCATGTTTTAAGCACCTACTTGCTTCCCACTGTTGAGGACCAATTCGGGATTGGCGATTCCATTTTTCAACACGATCGAGCACATGTTCACAATGCACGGCGTGTGGTGGAGTGGTTACGCGACAATAACATCCCTGTAATGGACTGACCTGCAGAGAGTATTGGCCTGAATCCTATAGAACACCTTTGGGATGATTTGGAACGCCGACTTCGTGCCATGCCACACCGAACGGCGTCGATATCTCTCCTCAGTGCTGCACTCCGTGGAGAATGGGCTGCCATTCCTCAAGAAACCTTCCAGCACCTGATTTAACTTACCTGCCTGCGAGAGTGGAGCTGTCATCAAGGCTAAGGGTGGGCCAACACCATATTGAATTCCTGTATTAGCGATGGAGGGCTCCACGAACTTGTACGTCATTTTCAGCCAGGTGTTCGGATACTTTTGATCATGTATTGTGTATCAGAATTCGCTAGCACAGAACGTGTTCCAAAATTCTGCAACAAACCTTGTAAGGAGTGTGTCAGAACTCTCCCTTAAATGAAACAATATATCCAACTTAAATGCTATTCTTTGCATTGTGTAAGCACTCAGATATCGATAGTAACAATCTGAGGGCGAAACATGGGAGCGCGATTCAAAGCATTGTTGTGAGATGAGGTCTATCTGCGAGAGTGGAAGTAGTAGTGTCGGTAGAGAGCTTGGAGACAGAAGGCATGTCACACTGCCCTCACTTTGATGATAACAGATCTTACCACACTCAAGGCCTGATTTCATTTTTATTGCCAGGAGAGACTTAGCCCCTTGAAGATGGAATTCAAGGTAAAATTCGCAAGCATAACGCAAAAGCAATTGCAGGGTTAGGCTTGCGATTGTTGGTCCGAGTTTGCAGTAACTCCATGTTTTGCTTGTCAGTTAAAGAAGCTTCCTTATCCTCCAAATAATAATTATTATTTTCCACATCTAATTAATAAATAAATTCTGTGGTTATTAAATGTTAATGTAACTTTGAAACTGAAATAATTTGTTAATCTGGTACTCAGCCGTTATTGATACCTATGTCATTGTAACTGCCATTGTCTATTACTGGTTAAGGGTTATGTTGTTTCTGAAGTTTTAAATAGACTTAATTTATGTTATCCCTTCTCACAAGTTATTTAGTAGTTAATAGAACCCAAACAAACGCCTTTTTTATTAAATTCATTCTTAGTAACAAGCTTTAGCCGCTGCTACTGTATGCTGCTGCGCATTGCTGTAAACCATATGGAAAAAGGCAGTCACATAAGGAGGTGAGTGCAAAACGTAAGGCCAAAACAGACACACTGATACACAACATGTTATGTACTCTAATCCAGTAAATTCCATTGCACAAGCCAGATTCTGTATCACTTTTAAATTCTTATTCAAATACGCAGTCAGATAGCCTCTCCCAATGTTAGTTTTCAGTTTTTGATGTAACGATCTGTTAAGGGCTTAAATGACAG
Organism: Schistocerca americana; assembly: GCF_021461395.2. Taxonomy (NCBI): domain Eukaryota; kingdom Metazoa; phylum Arthropoda; class Insecta; order Orthoptera; family Acrididae; genus Schistocerca; species Schistocerca americana. Next base: position 856,398,664 of record NC_060130.1, on the reverse strand, counting down.
TGAAACTGACCCTCATACAACACGCACACAGTGTTAGATTCCGTTTAATGAAAGCTCAGGTTGCTAATCGAGTCCATTTTCACCGACGAACACAGGCAATATTGGCTGTAGGTACGTTAAATATTGGTTGCATATACGTAACAACCTAGGTCAAAGATATAGTTTTGTTCTTGTATTCACCGATCCTTCTTGAAAACAGGAAAGTCATGTGGCTTTTTCCAATCATAGCGAACGCTTCGCTCCTCTAGAGATCTACGTTACACTACTGCTAGAAGAGGGGCAAGTTCTTTCGCTTACTGTATGTAGAAGCGAACTTGTATCCCGTCAGATCCAGTGGCCTTCCTTCTGCTGAGCGATAGCAGTTGCTTTCCTGTCCCACGGTTACTTATTTCTGTATGTCATTTTGTTGTTCATGCGGTGATTTAAAGCAGGAAGTACAGTGTGATCTTTCTTTGTACAACAGCTTTGGAAAATGACATTTAGTATTTTGGCGTTCCCTCTGTCATCTTCCGTTTTGCTGCCGTTGTGGGCACTGAGTGTCTTCACGGATGGTTTCGATTCGTTTACTGGGTCCAGATAAGAAAAAAACTTCGTAGAATTTTTTGCCAAGTCAGTGGACAGACTTTTACTTTCAAATTAGCGGAACGCTCCAAGCACTGGTCTCTTTACGCTAATTTTGGCTTCGTTTAGTTTTGTTTGTCTCTGAGGCTTTGGTTGCATTTAAATTTGCAGTGAACCTCTCTTGGATTTCTTAGAAGCTTCCTACCACTGTTTTCGACCCAGAGTGAGTTTTTTTCATCGCTCACAATTTTGCTGGGCACATATGTCTACCTGCCTAAAGCACATTGTACGACGCTCTTCAGCTTTGTCCCTTGATTCCCAACGTTGTCAGTGTTGGAGATAAAATTTTGGTGTTGACCTGTTAGGTAAGCTGAAATCCGTCTCTGTCGCTCTTGCTTTAGAAAGAGCTTCCTGCCTTTCTTCGTTTTTCTATTTGCAGCCGTATTCAGTGATACTGTAACTGCCTAATGATCAGTAATTCCCTTTTTTACGCCAACTGAGTCGAAAAGTTCCGGTCTGTTTGCCACCAGCAGCACTAAGACATCACCTCCAAGAGTCAGTTCTCTGATTATCTGCACTTGGTAATTTCCGGAACAATTTCACTTGATTCTCTGTCCCTACTGTCCGTCCTAATCAATTGAGTCTCCCAGTCGGTAAGTTAAATCTCAACCTAAAATAATAACATGACCAGGAAGTTTATGCATAATATTCACTACATTTCCACTCAGTTGTTCCGCCATTACTGATGTTCAGGCAAGTGATCTATAAGAGCATCCGATGACCGTATTTGGTCCACGTTTAAAACTTATCTTAACCCAAATTATTTCACATTTTTAATCTGTACAGTTCTCACTAAATATTATCGTATTTTTATTTATATAAACACAACATCACCACCTGCATTCAGCCTATCTTTCCGATACACATTCCAGTCAGACTTCATAGGTTCATTGCTGTTTACATCTTGTTTCGGCCAGCTTTCTGTCCCTATACTATTTGGGCATTGTTGACGTTTATAAGACATGCTTATTCCGGGACCTTTCCAGAGACGCTCCTGCATTTAACTAATACTATACTGACGTTGTCTTTCACCGATCTGCTATGACGTATGGTACCCTGTCTTCCTGCAACTGTAGAAAGATTTATCTATCCTAGAAAATCCACAAGTGCATGCCATACGTACTCCACTATCCTGGCAGCCGCTTCCCACGTGTAGTGCATTCCTGACCTATGAATGGAGGTCCTCCATTTCACAGCCCGAACTGGAGGTCAAGAAATCAGTCTCAAAGATATATTATGAAAATATTTACGCATGCATCTAGGCGTTGGTGTGGCGTCACTGATTCGAAAAGCCGTTGTCGCTGATTACAGCTAGTAACGGGCATGGATGTGGATACTACATGTGTTGTTGCTGTGTGTACTCTATATGAATTATAATCTAATTTAACTACTAGATTATAATTTTGAAAAGTGTCCTGGAACCGTCATTTCACGTTCAGTTATTTGAAACACCTTTAACACATCTGTTCGTTAAAAAGGTCTGTATCTTGACCACCGTTATCCCTTCTCACCTTGATAAGCCTCCAGCAGTTTAAGTCGTCTTCCGTTAGTTCATTGACGGCCATTAGCTAGAATGCCTGCAGATCTAGGTCTATTTTCATGTGAAGTTGTGTTGCGTTCCTTTTGATTCCAAGTTTCGGTCGACCTGGAGGGTGAACGCATCAGTGACGCAGTAACTTCAATATAAGTTTCCCTTTGGTTTGGTAGACGACAAGAGTATCAGGTTACAAATTGTAGAGTACCCGAGTAGTCAGCATTCAGTGATGAGGACGAAGATGTGGAGCACAAATGGAAAAAATTCAAAAACATCTTACAATAATCCTTAGACAAGTATGTTCTCACCAAGGCCTTAAGGAGTGGGAAAGACCCACAGCGGTTTAATATATGTGTTAGAAAACTAATACGTAAGCAAAGAGAGCTTCATATCAGCTTCAAGAGAGGTCAAAACCTAGCTGACAAACGAAAGCCGAACGAAGCGAATATGGGCGCAAGGACAGCAAGGACCGAAGTGCTCAGTAATTTTGAAAGTAAAATTTTATTCATCGATCTGAGTAAAAACGTTAAGAGCTTTTCATCTTACATAAAATCAGTAAGCTCTTCGAAATCATGTACTCATTCACACAGAGATCATACTGGCACCAAAACGGAAGATAACAGGGAGAAGGCCTAAATACCGAATTCCGTTTTCCGACGTGGTTTCACCATGGAAAATCGTAGCACAGTCCCTGATTTCAATCATCACGCAAACGTTGAAATGGTAGATTATGAGATAACCGATGGCAGAATAGAAAAGCAACTAAAATCGCATAGTGTTGGAAATGAATCAAGACGAGACGAGATACCTAAAATATTCTACAAAGACTAAGCGAAGGAACTAGCTCCCCTTCTAGTAGCAGTTTATCGTAGGTCCCTGGAGAGACGTAGGGTGCCTAGCGACAACGAAAATGTCCTCTATAAAAATCACCACGGATCCCGCAAACAGAGATCCTGCGAAAGTTATCGCTCTGTTCCTACACGAGATCCATAGCGCTGTAGACAAAGGCGCTCTGGTTGGTGCCGTGTTCCTTGACTTCAGGAAGTTATTTGACTCCTTGCCGCACTGCCATTAAGTAAAAAAATAGGAGATTATCGAGTATCGAACCAGATTTGGGACTGGATTCAAGATTCCCGTATTGATAGGACTCAACACGTCGCTCTTCACGGAACAAAATCGACAGATATAATTTCCGGTGTCCCCCAAGAAAGTGTGATATGACCATAATTGTTTACAATGTATGTAAGTGATTTAGTAGAAAGTATCGGTTGCTCATTAAGATAGTTCGCAGATGATGCGGTTGTCTATAACAAACTAGCGACGCCAGAAAACAGTATCGATTTGCTGAATAACCTGCAGAGAATCGATGTTTGGTGCAGTCTACGGCAGCTGACGATGAACGTTAATATATGTACCATATTGCGGATATACAAAAAGAAAGCCACTACTGTACAACAACAATATTGATGAGAAACTGATGGAAACATTATCTACCGTAAAATATCTGGGAGTAACTATCCAGGTGCGACCTAAAGTGGAATGATCACATGAAGGGTTTATTTCAAGAGTGGTACAAGTCGATTTTTGTTCACTTTGAGATACAGAGTCCTAAACTTAAATGAGAGCTGAAAAATATGGAGTTGAGATACCAGAAATATTCATGCATATGGCTTCTTGCTAGAGATGAGCATTTCTTTCTGTTTGTTTGGATCATTAATTTCATAAGCATTACAGGCAGAAAACAGGAGGTAATGGACTTGTACCACTATTGAAATAAGACCTTCACGTAAAACACGTAGTAGAAAATGCAGATGCCAAACTGAGAGTCATAAGAAGAATCTTTAGGAAATGTAGCTCGTCCACGGAGGAAGTGGCTTACGTGTCTCTTGCTCCACCGATTCTCCAGTGCTGTTCGTCAATATAGGATTCTAACCAGGTGCGACTGATAGTGGAGTTAGAGAAAGATCGACCGAGGAGCGGCACGTTTCATCACGGGATCGTTTGGTCGGCACAAGAGCGTTACCGAACTGTTCCACTGACGCTCGTTACAAGAGATACGTTGTGAGTCACCGACAGATTTGCTATTGAAATTTCGACACAGCACTTACAGGAAAGAGCAAGGCAACACATTACTTCCTCCCGCATACATCTCCCATAGTGATCACAAAGAGAAAATGTGAGAAATTAGAGCTAATATACCGGGTGATCAAAAAGTCAGTATAAATTTGAAAACTTAATAAACCACGGAATAATGCAGATAGAGAGGTAAAAATTGACACACGTGCTTGGATTGACATGGGGTTTAATTAGAACCAAAAAAACACCCCATATTGCTAGATGCGTGAAAGATCTCTTGCGCGCGTCGTTTGGTGATGATCGTGTGCTCAGCCGCCACTTTCGTCATGCTTGGCCTCCCAGGTCCCCAGACCTCAGTCTGTGCTATTATTGACTTTAGGGTTACCTGAAGTCGCAAGTGTATCGTGATCGACCGACATCTCTAGGTATGCTGAAAGACAACATCCGACGCCAATGCCTCACCATAACTCCGGACGTGCTTTACAGTGCTGTTCACAACATTATTCCTCGACTACAGCTGTTGTTGAGGAATGATGGTGGATATATTGAGCATCTCCTGTAAAGAACATCATCTTTGCTTTGTCATACTTTGTTATGCTAATTATTGCTCTTCTGATCAGATGAAGCACCATCTGTCGGACATTTTGTGGACTTTTGTATTTTTTTGGTTCTAATAAAACCTCATGTCATTCCAAGATTGTGTGTCAATTTTTATCTCTCTATCTACATTATTCCGTGATTTATTCAGTTTTCAAATTTATACTGAATTTTTTATCACCCGGTAGATGTTTACCAACAATCATTCTTCCCACGCGCCATTTGCGAGTGCAAAAGGGTAGGGAGGACCAATTACTTGTACCAGAAGTATCCTACACCACACACCATGAGGTGACTTGAGTGTGATATAAATGGAGATTCAAATGGTTCAAATGGGTCTGAGCACTATGGGACTTAACTTCTGAGGTCATCAGTCCCCTAGAACTCAGAACTACTTAAACCTAACTAACCGAAGGACATCACAAACACCCATGCCCGAGGCAGGGTTCGAACCAGCGACCGTAGCGGTCGCGCGGTTCCGGACTGAAGCGCCTAGAACCGCTTGGCCACTTCCGCCGGCTAAATGTAGATGTACCATATCTGTCTTCAGGACGGGAGGTTCTAGCCTTATTATCTTAGCATACTAAACGCATTTAGTTGAGGCGAGTAGGGATGATCCGGCCACTCTGTAGCTGTAGTCAGTTGGCCGAATTGCTAAAATAAAGGTACTAGTAGACCTGGTTCGGGAACCCAGCGCAAATAGAAACGACACGTTCATTGTAATGTTTGCTAAGCTTTCGCAGGTCCCGTCAGAAAGCGACGGCGTATGTTTTCTGGCGAAAGGCACGTAAGCGTTATTTCCGCTGAGCGCGTCTGACAAATCGTTATTATGTGGGGACGTGCTGCGGGGAGGACGAGCGCTGTTTTTGGTGTTTTTGTAATAGGGCGTCTGGAATAACGCAGAGCCAAGGTAGGTAAACAAGGAGCGCGTAACGCAGGTGGCGGCGCTGGCGCCGCAGCCGGAGAGCAGTACAAACAGCACAGTCCGGCCGTGTCCAGCCACTCGGCCGTTCTGTTTACACGCCGCCGACCGATGGCACCGTCCCATCAAATATATCACCATTTCTACCCCGACACCCGTAAGTATTCCTCAACACTGCGTTGGCCGAATACGTAGTGACGTCATCTGCCGCCAGATCTTTAGCTACGATATGTTACAAACGTGAGGAAACAGTGAATACGATTTTACAGCCACGTATATCTTGCAAAGACAGTCGTCCCAGAGGTGGTTTTATGTCCTGAACTTCTTTTCCAGGCTCAGATTGGGATTGTCAGGATCAGTAAATAATGCCCTTGAATATCTGAAACTAGCCTTTACAAATAGCTTCAGGTACATGAATATGTCACCCACTTCACCAAAAGAAATAACTTCCATAATAAAATCTTTAAAAACAAAGAATGCTAGTGGTTATGATGAAATATCAACAAAGTTAATTAAGGCATGTTCCTGTGGGTTTAGTATAATTCTTATGTAACCAGTCAATTATAACTGGGACATTTCCTGACTGGCTAAAATATGCAGATGTTAAGCCTCTATTCAAGAAAGGCGATAAAGAGATACCATCAAACTACAGACCGATTTCACTTTTGCCAGCGTTCTCAAAAATTTTAGAAAAAGAATGTACAGGCAGCTTCTCAAACATATGACCACAAATAACATATTATTAAGAACACAGTTTGGATTTCTGAAGGGTTCTGTATCGAGAAGCCTATTTATACCTAAAGTGAAAATGTACTTAATTCATTAAATAACAAGTTACAAGCAGCAGGTATTTTCTGTGATTTGTCAAAGGCATTCGATTGTGTGAACCACGACATCCTTTTAAATACACTCCTGGAAATTGAAATAAGAACACCGTGAATTCATTGTCCCAGGAAGGGGAAACTTTATTGACACATTCCTGGTGTCAGATACATCGCATGATCACACTGACAGAACCACAGGCACATAGACACAGGCAACAGAGCATGCACAATGTCGGCACTAGTACAGTGTATATCCACCTTTCGCAGCAATGCAGGCTTCTATTCTCCCATGGAGACGATCGTAGAGATGCTGGATGTAGTCCTGTGGAACGGCTTGCCATGCCATTTCCACCTGGCGCCTCAGTTGGACCAGCGTTCGTGCTGGACGTGCAGACCGCGTGAGACGACGCTTCATCCAGTCCCAAACATGCTCAATGGGGGACAGATCCGCAGATCTTGCTGGCCAGGGTAGTTGACTTACACCTTCTAGAGCACGTTTGGTGGCACGGGATACATGCGGACGTGCATTGTCCTGTTGGAACAGCAAGTTCCCTTGCCGGTCTAGGAATGGTAGAACGATGGGTTCGATGACGGTTTGGATGTACCGTGCACTATTCAGTGTCCCCTCGACGATCACCAGTGGTGTACGGCCAGTGTAGGAGATCGCTCCCCACACCATGATGCCGGGTGTTGCCCCTGTGTGCCTCGGTCGTATGCAGTCCTGATTGTGGCGCTCACCTGCACGGCGCCAAACACGCATACGACCATCATTGGCACCAAGGCAGAAGCGATTCTCATCGCTGAAGACGACACGTCTCCATTCGTCCCTCCATTCACGCCTGTCGCGACACCACTGGAGGCGGGCTGCACGATGTTGGGGCGTGAGCGGAAGACGGCCTAACGGTGTGCGGTACCGTAGCCCAGCTTCATGGACACGGTTGCGAATGGTCCTCGCCGATACCCCAGGAGCAACAGTGTCCCTAATTTGCTGGGAAGTGGCGGTGCGGTCCCCTACGGCACTGCGTAGGATCCTACGGTCTTGGCGTGCATCCGTGCGTCGCTGCGGTCCGGTCCTATGTCGACGGGCACGTGCACCTTCCGCCGACCACTGGCGACAACATCGATGTACTGTGGAGACCTCACGCCCCACGTGTTGAGCAATTCGGCGGTACGTCCACCCGGCCTCCCGCATGCCCACTATACGCCCTCGCTCAAAGTCCGTCAACTGCACATACGGTTCACGTCCACGCTGTCGCGGCATGCTACCAGTGTTAAAGACTGCGATGGAGCTCCGTATGCCACGGCAAACTGGCTGACACTGACGGCGGCGGTGCACAAATGCTGCGCAGCTAGCGCCATTCGACGGCCAACACCGCGGTTCCTGGTGTGTCCGCTGTGCCGTGCGTGTGATCATTGCTTGTACAGCCCTCTCGCAGTGTCCGGAGCAAGTATGGTGGGTCTGACACACCGGTGTCAATGTGTTCTTTTTTCCATTTCCAGGAGTGTAAATTAGAATTCTATGGTGTCACGGGCAGCGCTGCAAAATGGTTCAAGTCATACCTTGCTAACAGGAAACAAAGGGTGTCAGTGCAAGGGACTAGTGAATTAAGTCATCAGTCATCATCAGAATGGGAAGAAATTACATGTGGTGTCCCACAGGGATCCATCATAGGGCCATTGCTTTTTCTTGTGTACATTAATGATCTCTCATCAGTTACGCTGCCAGAAGCTGAGTTCGTTTTGTTGGCAGATGACACATGTATTGCAATAAATAGTATGTCGAGTGTAGTTCTAGAAAGATCTGCTAATGATATTTTCATAGATATTAATAAATGGTTTAAAGCCAACTCTATGACAGTAAACTTCGAAAAGACTCACTATATGCAATTCAGAACTTGTAAGAGGTTTCCACCCAGCATATGCGTAAAGCATGAAGAAGAGCAGATATAAGAGGTTGACAGTCTTAAGTTCCTGGGATTACAACTTGATAATAAATTCAGTTGGGAGGAGCACACCACAGAACTGCAGAAACGCCTTAACAAATCTGTGTTAGCAGACATAGGCGACATAATAATGAAAATGCTTGCATACTTTCCCTACTTTCATTCCAGAATCTCATATGGTATAATATTTTGGGGTAACTCTTCAAGTCAAATAAAAGTTTTCAGAGTCCAAAAGCGTGTAATACGTATTATTTGTGGAGTAAATTCGCGGACGTCCTGTAGAAACCTCTTCAAAGAACTGGGTATACTAACTACTGCCTCTCAGTATATTTACTCCTTAATGAAATTTGTCCTAATTAATATATCTCTTTTTCCAACAAACAGCTCAGTTTATACGTACAATACCAGGAACAAAAATGTTCTGCACAAGGACTTAAAAGCACTTACTTTAGTTCTAAAAGGGGTCCACTACTCAGTAACACTCATCTTCAATAATTTGATAGCAAACATAAAAAACTTAGCTACAAATAAAGATCAGTTTAAAAGGAGCCCGAAAGATTTACTAGTGGCCAACTCCTTCTACTCCACTGACGAATTTTTTAATAGAAACAAATGATGTATTGTGTATGTTCATACTATTAGTATTGTTATTTCAGCTTAAGAAAATAGACATGTTCCACATCCACGAGGATCTCCTCAGCACGGATCTATGGAACGAAAAAATAATCTAATCTAATCTAATTTTAGGTACCACTGAGGAACATCACGCTGGGAACCTGAATTCTTTTGTGTTTGTTCTTACCTTTACTGGAATTGGCAGTCCGTTCAAAATGTACATATCGCTTGTTCCAAACATGAATGCGTGAGTTACAACAAAAGCTTGCAACTAACCAAATTCAGGTGGAGGCCCTTGGTTTAGCTTTGCAGTAACAGCGTGGTCAGCCAATTAAATATTATATTTCCAATTCAGTTCCGGTGGCGTCAATTCGACGCGACGCCACGTCGCAGAACGCGGCCACGCGTCCCTAGATATCGGGCTAAGTTGTTAGACGTTTTGTATACGGGCGTCCGGACACTCTATTCAGAATGTCAGCCGTCGAAGGAAGCGGAAAATTTCCATTCTGGAAACATCCCCCAGCCTGTGGCTAAGCCATGTCTCCGCAATATCCTTTCTTCCAGGAGTGCTAGTTCTGCAAGGTTCGCAGAACAGCTGCTGTGAAGTTTGGGAAGTAGGAGACGAGGTACTGGCAGAATTGAAGCTGTGAGAATGAGTCGTAGGTCGTACTTGGGCAGCTCAGATGGTAGAGCACTTACTCACAAAAGGCGAAGGTCCCGAGTTTGAGTCTCCGTCCGGCACACAGTTTTAATCTGCCAGGAAGTTTCACTGTAATCTTGTCAGTTACTTTATATTTTAAAACTCAGGAAAAATATGTATTATAAAGAACTATTCTACCAGGTTCTATAAATCTTTAAATTTTTTTAGTTAAGCCTGACCTAAAAATATAAATGTTCGTAGTAGAAGTCACTGTCCACGACGAAGGTCTTATTCAGTATTTTCAAGTTTAGGACCTTAATTACCGTACACACCAATGGCTCTTTAAAACGTATATTCTGATAAAGTGAGCGAAGGTCAACAACAATTAACGAATTTTGCATTTTAATTTTTTTTTTTCTCAGTTGGGCATAAAATACCGCCCCCTCTCCATTGATAATGCGCGTTATGGAAAGTGGGGCTAAGTTTTAGGGTTAAGTTTGCGGAACGTGGGTAGCAGTAGTCGCAGCAAGCAGTTGCTGTTTGTATGGGAATTAGATCGGTTTAGAAGTAGGATTCTACGTATTGATGGAGCTCCATCGTTAGGAGCAGTACTGAATTATCGCAAGCGACGATTTCAGAACCGTGATTACGTAAATACAAATGGAACCGAATTCGGCGTTTGACCAGTTAAGAAGCTTTCTATGGAACGTATGCCCAATTGATTTCCATTTTTCTTTCCGCTGTGAGTCACGAGCTTCCTTTGATTGTTGAGTTAGCAGTGGAAAATGGAGAATTTTGCTTTCGATTCTTTGAGTGTGAGTGTGAGTTCATGTTGCACTCCCTTAATACATTCGTCCTTTTGCTGACAAATGATCGCCACGTTAGTGTTGTTTGCTAGCATAGAACCATAGGTTTCGTGTTTTTGTGTGTGTTCCATGAAAATATAGTTCACATGGCTCTGAGCACTATGGGACTTAACATTTGAGGTCATCAGTCCCCTAGAATTTAGAACTACTGAAACCTAACTAACCTAAGGACATCACACACATCCATGCCCGAGGCAGCATTCGAAACTGCGACCGTAGCAGTCCCGCGGTTCCGGACTGAAGCGTCTAGAACCGCTCGGTCACACCGGCCGGCTGTAAATATAGTCCCAGGAGTAGGTTCCGTATGTGAAATAAATGTCAATAATTGAACTCTTCCACCTAAGTGCACATCTGCACATGTACACATGTCTAGTAATGTTCGGCGTCCTGTACCACTTGAGAGAAAATTACTTAATATGTTAGCAAAGTGTGATCCCTAATCAGTCGTTCTGGAATTCAGTAATTAAAATTTAATTGTGTGGTTTTCTCTTCAGGTTAGAGAGCAGGGCTTATAATCAGTTAAAATTTCATGAGACTTCAGGCGACTTGGCACTAAGGACTGAATAAATAATGTCAATCAAGTTGCTTGTGCACAGTTGGGGCTAAGCTACCCAAGCGATCTGATGTGAAGTATGAACAAGTTTTATATTTCCTCTTCTTACTTTTATGAGGGGTTCCTCGTTTGCATAGTACAGTTTTACCTGTGCTGAAGATTTCAATTTTTGGCAGATTAATTTTTGTTCACACGCACACACACATTATATGTTTTTAATTTATAATCACAAATTTCACCTACCTATCGTCATTTGTTCACAGAATTGGACAGGAATTATGATTACGAATCAATATGAGCGTTGATCTCTTGTGATCTATAGATGTGACCTTCTGCGACAATGACATCTGTTGTATTCACCAAATACATTTGGCATCAAAAACATAAATATGACACGATGAGAACCCGTAACCACCGACCAGTAGCTGTTATTTGGTGACTCGATTGCACAGAGCAGTCGTACAGGGTCCACATAACGTTAGGCAACAGCTATGGCGTAGATAGATGGCAGCACAAAATAACAACTATTTATAATGATTAATCGATGGAAAATAGAAAATACTTAACTCGAGCTTGAACATTGTGTGTGACGAAATAGTTGAATATCGACTTGCACTGATCCGCCTTTATACACTGGTATAATCTTAGATCAAATGAACGATGCCTAACATCACTTGAATTATGTCCTGTTTGATTCTCTTCGTGGCGACTGTAGATGAATCCTGAGATAAAGTCATGAGGTATTATCGAACTAATTACTGAGGGGAGCGTGTCTACACTACTGACCATTAAGAAGAAATGCAGATGATAAACGGGTAATCATTGGACAAATATATTACACTAGAACAGACATGTGATTACATTTTCACGCAATTTAGGGGCATGGATCCTGAGAAATTAGTACGCACAACAACCAGCTCTGGCCGTCATAAACGGCCTTGATACGCCTGAGCATTGAGTCGAACAGAGCTTGGAGGGCGTGTACAGGTACAGCTGCCGATGCAGCTTCAACACGATACCACAGCTCATCAAGAGTAGTGACTGACGTATTGTGACGAGCCAGTTGCTCGGCCACCATTGACCAGACGTTTTCAGTTGGCGAGAGATCTGGAGAATGTGCTGGCCAGGGCAGCAGTCGAACATTTTCTGTATCTAGAAAGGCCCGTACAGAACCTGCAACATGCGGTCGTGCATTATCCGGCTGAAATGTAGGGTTTCGTATGGATCGAATGAAGGGTACAGCCACGGGTCGTAACACATTTGAAATGTAGCGTCCACTGTTCAAAGCGCCGTCAATGCGAACAAGAGGTGACCGAGACGTGTAACCAATGGCACCCCATACCATCACACTGGGTGATACGCTAGTATGGCGATGACGAATACACGCTTCCAATGTGCGTTCACCTCGATGTCGTCAAACACAGATGCGACCATGTTGATGCTGTATATAGAACCTGGATTCATCCGAAAAAATGACGTTTTGCCATTCGTGGACCCAGGTTCGTCGTTGAGTACACCATCGCAGGCTCCCCTGTCTGTGATGGAGCGTCAAGGGTAACCGCAGCCATGGTCTCCGAGCTGATAGTCCATGCTGCTGCAAACGACGTCGAACTATTCGTGCAGATGGCTGTTCTCTTGCAAACGTGCCCATCTGTTGGCTCAGGGATCGAGACGTGGCTGCACGATCCGTTACAGCCATGCGGATAAGATGCCTGTCATCTCGACTGCTAGTGACACGAGGCCGTTGGGATCCAGCACGGCCTCCTGAACCCACCGACTGCTAACAGTCATTAGATCTCGACCAAGGCGAGCAGCAATGTCACGATACGATAAACCGCATTCGCGATAGGCTACAGTCCGACCTTTATCAACGTCGGAAACGTGTTGGTACGCATTTCTCTTCCTTACGCGAGGCATCACAATAACGTTTCACCAGGCAACGCTGGTCAACTGCTGTTTGTGTATGAGAAATCGGTGGAAACTTTCCTCATGTCAGCACGTTGTAGGTGTCGCCACCGGCGCCAACCTTCTGTGAATGCTCTGAGAAGCTAATCACTTGCATATCACAGCATCTTCTTCCTGTCGGTTAAATTTCGCGTCTGTAGCACGTCATCGTCGTGGTGTAGCAATTTTAATGGCCAATAGTGTACAGGGTGATTCAAAAAGAATACCACAACTTTAAAAATTTGTATTTAATGAAAGAAACATAATTTAACCTTCTGTTATACATCATTACAAAGAGTATTTAAAAAGGTTTTTTTTCACTCAAAAACAAGTTCAGAGATGTTCAATATGGCCCCCTCCAGACACTCGAGCAATATCAACCCGGTACTCCAACTCGTTCCACACTCTCTGTAGCATATCAGGCGTAACAGTTTGGATAGCTGCTGTTATTTCTCGTTTCAAATCATCAATGGTGGCTAGGAGAGGTGGCCGAAACACCATATCCTTAACATACCCCCATAAGAAAAAATCGCAGGGGGTAAGATCAGGGCTTCTTGGAGGCCGGTGATGAAGTGCTCTGTCACGGGCTGCCTGGCGGCCGATCCATCGCCTCGGGTAGTTGACGTTCAGGTAGTTACGGACAGATAAGTGCCAATGTGGTGGCGCTCCATCCTGCTGAAATATGAATTGTTGTGCTTCTTGCTCGAGCTGAGGGAACAGCCAATTCTCTAACATCTCCAGATACTGTAGCCCAGTTACGGTAGCACTTTCGAAGAAAAAGGGACCAAAAACTTTATTGGCTGAAATGGCACAGAAAACGTTCACCTTAGGCGAGTCACGTTCATACTGAGTTGTTTCCCGCGGATTCTCAGTGCCCCATATACAGACATTGTGACGGTTGACTTTCCCATTAGTGTGGAAAGTTGCTTCATCACTAAACACAATCTTTGAAACGAAAGATTCATCTGTTTCCATTTGAGCAAGGATAAAATCACAGAAATCGATTCTTTTAATCTTATCAGCTGCAGACAGTCTTCAACCAATTTCAGACGATAAGGTTTCATAACTAACCTTTTTCGTAGGACTCTCCATACAGTTGATTGTGGAATTTGCAGCTCTCTGCTAGCTCTGCGAGTCGATTTTCTTGGGCTGCGAACAAATGCTTGCTGGATGCGTGCTACATTTTCATCACTCGTTCTCGGCCGTCCAGAACTTTTCCCTTGGCACAAACACCCATTGTCTGTAAACTGTTTATACCAACGTTTAATACACCACCTATCAGGCGGTTTAACACCATACTTCGTTCGAAATGCACGCTGAACAACTGTCGTCGATTCACTTCTGCTGTACCCAATAACACAAAAAGCTTTCTGTTGAGCGGTCGCCATCTTAGCATCAACTGACACTGACGCATAGTCAACAGCGCCTCAAGCGAACAAATGTACAACTAAATGAAACTTTATAGCTCCATTAATTCGCCGACAGATAGTGCTTAGCTCTGCCTTTTGTCGTTGCAGAGTTTTAAATTCCTAAAGTTGTGGTATTCTTTTTGAACCACCCTGTACTTTGTCCGGACCAGCCACATTAATGTGGCCACCACCTATGTTCGATGTCAACGTGAAATAACTACTCAGAGGTGCAGGTCAAAGCACTAGCAGTGGAGTATGTATAAGCATGTTGGGGGGACGACGAAACAGTATAGTCGTTGTTGTAAGGCGGAAAAGGAGCGGTTTGTCTGATGCTGACGTTAGAAAGGGCATAATCATTGGCTTATGGCACAAGGGTGGAAGCATTTTTGGAACGACTAAATTCTAAGCTCCACGTGTCGCCGTGGTGAAAGTATACGCTGATTGCCGAAATGGCGCCATCCAAAACTGGCGCTGAGGCAACTGTTGTTCATCACGGGCCGTAGAAGACAGGATTGAACGACGGCTGCAGAGATGTGTAAGGGTGAATAGACGCGCGAATGTTGAGCAGCTACCGTGCGGTTCTAAGCGCGTCAGTTGGGAACCGCGTGACCGCTACGGTCGCAGGTTCGAATCCTGCCTCGGGCATGGATGTGTGTGATGTCCTTAGGTTAGTTAGGTTTAAGTAGCTCTAAGTTCTAGGGGACTGATGACCTCAGTAGTTGTCCCATAGTGCTCAGAGCCATTTGAACCATTTGTTGAGCAGCTGATGACCCAGGTGAACCAAGGGAATACCAACAGTGTCTCCTCAACGACAGTTCAGCAAAAGTTACTGTGTATGGGCCTCCAAAGCAGGGGTCTGGTTCATGCACCAATTGTGACTTCTGTTCATCGACGGCGAAGGCTGGAATTCGCATGCCATTACCTTAACTGGATATCCATAGAGTGGCGACAGGTGACGTTTTCTGATTAAGAACATATTATGCTGCATTGAACAGATGGCCGTTGGCGTATTCGACGTGAAACGTCTGATCATACACCTTGCAACACTCGTCGAAATGGTCCAGGCCGGAGGGTGTAGCGGTATGGCCTGGGGAATGTCTTCGTCGCATTCCATGGTTGACCTCGTAAATCTGAAAGGCACAGAGGATCAACATAAGTATGCATATACCCTTAGGGACTATGTCCACCCCTTTATGCATTTTGTTTCCCTCGGCACGAGGCGTCTACCAGCAGGATAATGCAAGGCGTCACACAGCTCGCAGTGTACGTGCATCGTTTGAACAGCACGAGGACAGGTTTTACTTGAAAACCAAACTTCCCGAATGTAAACCCAATCGATCAGACTGTGCGCGCCGTAGATCGTTAACTGAAAAATCTAGCGCAGCTGGTCGCGGCACAGGAATCGGAATGGCTCCACATCCTTTTCAGTACCTTCAAAAACCTCACGAACTCCCTTCTGTGATCCTCGCATCGGCCTGCACTGCAAAACGTGGTTACTAAGGCTTTTAACACGTCGTCACATTAATGTAGCTGGATGCTGCACAAATGTTGGGCGGATGGATGTCCAGTTGGCGAATATTTGAGGGACGTAAAGCCGAAGCGTAAAGTAGTCCGTACTGTGTGCACCAGTTCTGGAGAGTCCTATGTTGCGCATGACCTGTTGGTAGCTTGACGCCCTTCTATGTAGACTGTGCCCTGTATTATCTGGAAGACACGGAAACAGCAGAGCCCCATCCCTATACCCTTCGGCTACACACGTGTCTCATTCCTAGGCTGCCCTTTATCTCTCACGTCACACATGTTCCACACATCCAACACTTTGCCCCGCTCCTCCTTCTCCCGTCGTTGAGAGAGTGTTTTTCAAAATTTGTCAGTTGCTTCAAGATACAATGGTTGCCTGGTAACACTATAGTTATACTGACAACACACACACACACACACACACACACATACATACACTCAATCGTAACACCCTCCACTCTCCCCCAGCCCCTCTCTCTCCCTCAACCCCCCTCCCCCCCCATACACACAAATATTGTCTGTGCAAAACAAACACGTTGTACTGGGCTATTAACATGTTTCACTTTGCTGTCCTTACTTTGCAGGTATGAATATAGTCCGGTACAGAGCGGCAAAGTACTCTATTTCAAGCTGATTTGACGAATACTCGTGATTTATTCACCAACGCAGTCACAGTACAATAACTGACATACACTGCTCTGAAAAACTTAACAACGATGTAGATATAGCAACGTAATGTAACTACTCGCTGCAGATGAGTGGAAGTACGGAAGCATGTTGCCAGAGATCTCCCAATCATGCAGAGAAAATTATACGTCACATGGCACTACGTCAGCGAGACTATAGAGCCGAATGGGGCTGGCCCTTCAACACGGGCCGGTTGCAAGGAAGGGCAGAGACAGATTGTGTCAGTCAGCGATCAGTTATGATGATCTTTGGTGGTGTTCTTCATTACAACATTGCCCAGAGACAACATTTGGACGAATTCACACGGGGAAGAATCATCGGGGAACTGGAAGAAGGAAAAGTGTGACGACTTTAGTCATGGAACCTGGTCCGGCCCACAGTATTGTTTTACCTGAACGAGGAGCATTTCAAACCCTTGACTGCGCTGCCAGGAGGAGAGCAGGTGGACAACCACGGTCAACACTGTGGAATAGGCTACAAAGGACCCATGTCAGTGGGTGCAATTGCAACCACCCATAACAGGACTGAAAGCCACGCAGTGTCAGTCTCCTGCGTGCATGGCAACTGCATGGAGGTGGTCTGTTTGCCCTAACAGTACGTTGTGCTCCGTTGACATCCACACATCGCCGACACCGTTTGCTATGGCGCCGAGAGCTCAGGGACTGCACCGAAATGGAGTGAGGTTGCTTGCTCTTCTCGGACGATTTGGTAAGTTCCTTTGGGACCGAACCGCTGTGGTCATCCATCCTTCTCGGATGAGGGCACATCCAGTCTGAGTAGTGATTCTGGACATACCCTCATACGGAGAGAGAAGAGGGATCAGGTACTGCTCCCAGGAACACTGTCATACTTGATCGTTTTGGTGGTTCAGGTGTTGTGCAAGGGGACAAAATACTTTTTGGGCGTACTATTCTCCAAATCATTGAACACGCTATACTTACCGGTCAACGTTATTGTAATACTGCACTCATTCCCCATCTGCGTCTTTTCATGGGTTGACCGCATCTTACAGTGCAGGTGGAGGAGCTCTTGGAACGCCCCCTACTCAAATCCCACCGAGCACTTGTGTGATGCGTTCGGGAGACTTGTTGCAACACGTCCACATGAACCAATGATCATCCAACGCTGGTCGATGGTTGGAACGTTCTAACGCAAGAGCTGCTTACCAACTTCGTGGTCAGCATGGGAGCGTGTCGCAGAGCATATACTGCCGTTCATGGTGATTATACAACTTATTAGAATCTTTATGACTTAAGACTAATTATTCTCTTTGAATAAATGTTCGTCTCAATGTGTATTGCTTTACGTTACCTGTAGCAGTTCTTCCTATATGTGGCCCAAGTATCACCGAGTTCTGTTACTTGGTAGTGACAACCCATGAGAAAGTTAGTTTCGTCCTTAAGTATTGCACATCAGTGTAGTTCGTACCCTTTCCCTGCCAGGTCAGATGATACTGTACCCCAACACAGAACAACATAGCTGAACTGAAAAGTACAGGAATCCATTGTCAGGTCGTCACACGCAAAAAACAATGTCTCCCAAAGTTGCAATCGAGTAAGAATCCAACTCCAGTGGTCACTGCAAGTTTCACAATGACTCAGCATTTATGAAATTATTCCCGTACTCGACACTTTTACATCTAAATCAGTTTCGAACATTAAATTATGCTTTCATAATCGTAGAGGTTGAGAGGGAATTCAGACAGAGTTACTTTAAACTTCGAATATGTCATTTCTTTCAGTTTTTCTGAGGAAAATAGCTGAAAATAACTCAAAAAGTGGTATCAAAAGTGTTCGGAGTAAATAGGAATTTAATGTAAAACTAAACATTACTCACATTCAGTGTTTTTTCACAGAGATATCATACTATTTTTCATATAAAATGAACGTATAACAGTGTAACTTCAACTCATCTAAATAAAGTGTTTTTAACAGTTCTTCTCTGAAAATACATGCGCACTCAGCGCTTGCCAGTGAGAGTACATTATACAACGCACATGAATCCGGTTACAAAGCTGCCACAGCTCTGTTAGGGACTTCTAGCGCTAGAGCTAACAGCTAGAAATCCTTTTAAATGTGCTCTCAGTTGTATACAGGACACTGACTCGATTCAAGATAATTTCTGATCAATATTACTTAGAAAATAAGGCTAACTTCTCTCTCATTTGGTTTCATTGTCTAGACCTGTGGTGAATATATTGAAACATTAAGTTTTGATAACTATGTGGATTTAGCATTATGAAGAAATATCTTCAGAAAATTCTACTCAATGTAAGTTCGGTATGGCAATGTGAGTGTAATGTTGTAGTGTTAAATAGTAACTGAGAAAGTTGTGTCTTAGACAGGGTGTTTTCTCTGTAATTTACAAAACAAAAAGTGGAAAGGAATTTTTATTCTCATTGGTAAACTTAAGAAGCACTGCTATTTCTACACGGTCTTCAACATTGTTTATTTAGCTGACTTCCAGAGAGATACTGCAATGTGTTATAATTTTTTGGACAGAACATTATTATTTTCTAGTGGTATCATGTAACTCACATATTTAACCAACTGTGTTTTGTTTTATGTAGGCGTTGCCGAGCGCAATGCCGGGTTCACCCTGTTTACATACCTCTGTATTTGAATACTCATGCCTGACCCAGTGTCTTTGGCGCGTCAGTGTATTAGCGAAGTAGGGGGTCGAATATGTTGATGGCTGCTTTCTTTACTTGTTTCTGTTTCAGTGTAAGATGGTTCAAATGGTTCAAATGGTTCTGAGCACTATGGGACTTAACATCTTAGGTCATCAGTCCCCTAGAACTTAGAACTACTTAAACCTAACTAACCTAAGGACATCACACACATCCATGCCCGAGGCAGGATTCGAACCAGCGACCGTAGCAGTCGTACGGTTGCGGACTGAGCGCCTAGAACCGTTCAGTGTAAGAGAACGGGGAAATTATGGATGATGGTGACCACCCTCGTGCATAATTCTACACTGACACGTTGTATCATTATTATTATTATTGTTATTATTAAACTCTTATCTTTAATTGCCAAACATTGTAGGTTTAAGAGCCCTAAACTCTTATTTGGCTTTAGTATTCCAATTTTAGAAACAAAGATATGTAAGGTGAATCTATCACTGGAAATCTGTTTCAGCCTAGTGTGCAATTTCCTATTACCTGTGACATGTGAAGTCATAGAAACGTACACAAATAGAACATACCAGGGACTTCAGTTATAGACACATGGTATTTATCCAGTGTTACAGCTAGACATTGAAAGAAAAGGCTTTTCAACAAACGGAATATCTCCACTTGATGGCAAGCATCGTATCACTTTTCATAAACAGTATTTTTCGTTCCTTTGAAGATCTAATAGAGATTTGATAAGTTGTGCATTTTTCTACAAGCAGTATTAGCTGCTATTGTTTCTTGGTGTACGAGTCTGGCCAGTAACCATATTTGTCGACAACGAGTATGTCTCCATTCCAAGGAAATTCCAGTGAGTATGGCACCATGCCACTACTATTCTCCAAAACACAGAATCCCATTTTTTATTGCAACTACTTACACGAAAGTATTTTTAAGGCCATTATCAGTCTTACATGCACACAGCGCTAATGTTTTAACTTGAGTGATATTTCTTCTAGACGATATAAATCATTTAAAACGTAATCGCATTTCGAACAACAGTGGCCGTCATTCAGTGGAGAGCTGATGATACATATGGATTTGTCGACAGTATTCCGAATATTTTCTCAAATTGTCTGCTCCGGTACTGGCACAGTTATCACAATGGTGAAATATAAGCATGCAAAAGAAGATACTGGCGTATTACACGATGCGTTGTTGTTCGTGGTACATTAAGTTACTTACATACCTGCCGCTTCTGAAAAGCGCTTGTCTAGTGTCCTCCACTGCCTACTGTCTACTGAGTACGACGTGCGTCGTCAGAATGTTTCAGAACACTTGCAGTTGCCATAAACTTACGATACTATTCATTAATCACATCCATACAGTATAAATAGTTTCTTTGCACAGTAAGCGGCAATTTTGTTTCTGCAGACCGCACTACTTCTTTCACGTGTTACTGTAGACTCCCCATTTTCACTTCAGGCGATCATACTGCACTTAACGCGACAATAGTTGGTACGCCTGAGGAGGGAGTATAAAATCTTTGAGATGCTCTAGCATATGGTGCAATTTGCTTATCATATCTACTGGTGTTCTTTTTCCTGAGCCTTTGAAATGTGCGAGGTTCGAAACGGAAATCCTGCACTACTGGGGCAGTAGCGAAAATTCTTTCACCTTCCTCACGTACCCTGCATAAGACAGTTTATAATACTGATCGATTCTTGGGGCCAATGTCTATACTTTCGGACAGTGCGTCAGCATCAAGTCCACCCGACACAAGTAGCTTAAACGATCAGATTGGTATGTACTTGATTTTTAACTCCATATTCTTTCAGTAAATTCTGAGTAGCCTACAGATTAGAGATTACACACACACACACGCACACACACACACACACACACACACACACACACACACACACACACACACACACAGAGGAGACGGAACGTTATGGCCACCTGTTTAATAGCGTGTCGGTCCACTTTTGGAACGTCAGGCAGCAGCGATTCCGCATAGCATAGATTGTTCAAAAGTCATCTATTGGTTTCATGATGTATGATGCACCAGAAGTCTAAGCACATGTCACACTGTTCCCGTAAAATGTGGACCAATGGTTTGTGGGCGTGGTGCTCGCTCCGGATTGCACCCAGGTGCGTTCCATCTGGTACAGATTAGGTGAATTTGGTTACCAGGACATGTGAGTTCACTATCACGCTCAGCAAACCACTGTCAAACGACTATGGCATTGTAATGAAACCCAATATGCTATCGCCATAGGGAAGAACACCAAACACAAGGAGTTACAGGTAATTCGCAATAATGTTCACGTAGTCCACATTTGTTGTGACGCCTTCGATTACTAGCACAAATCCCATGAAATCTCCTGTGTGTGTGTGTGTGTGTGTGTGTGTAAGGTGTGTGTTGGTGCGTCCCAGTTTATGTAAGATTCATGGGCGCTCAACGGCGAGGTTATTTGTGCCTTTACAAAAACTAGCTCATGGAACCTCATGCGAATATTCCCACAGTATAATATTATTCCACTAGACTGCGGTGTTCGTTTCGAGTCGCCTATCGTCTGGATGATAGCGTATCCCTGGAATAACACGAGACGTTACTCATCCTATCATGTGACACTTTTCTCTTGATCCACTGACCAATCTCGATGATCACATGCCACTTCAATTGTAATTCAGAGCGTCGTTGTGTGAACACGTGAACTCATAGAGGTCGTTTGCTACATAGCCCCATGTTCTTCAACAGTATGCACTGAACGATTTCCAACAATGTGCACTGGACGACGTGTTCGGAAAGAATTATGTCGGCACAGGGACTGTACCCTATCATCGGACCTATCACAGATCACTGTCTATTCTGCTTTACAGGGCTTCCAATAGTCCGAGCTCCGCGTTCTGTGATGAGGGATGTACGGCTAAGGCTTTGTCACACTTTCGTGGTTTCCCCGTCCATCAATCAATTTCTACAGATGCTCACGACAGCGGCATGCGAACAGTCGGTCAGCCGGCATACACTCTCACGGAGGACAGTAGTATAATTTTTTAGCTCATCAGTGAATGTGCTTATAGGAGTTTGTGGAGAGTCTGCTACGATATTTGCAGTCATAGGTGCCCACTTGGACTTTTTTTAGCTGCTCCCTCGTGGTTTCACAAAGACATGTGGCTGTTATGGTTTATACAGATTTTTTTGGTATGCTGAATGGAAGATGCTTGATGATCATTCCCTCTTAATTATTCCTTATCTGCAGGCTCACAGGAAATTTCCGACTCCTTCCAGAAAAAACTTTCGCCACAATTAACGTAAGTTCGTGGAGATTAACACCTTTACTGCACATTACCTGTTGCAGTGGTGTATCTAGGTGGTAGCAGTTGTAACACATTAAAGAATTCGATATGTATGATCTTAAACCTAATATGGCTGAACAATACTTTAAGAAAGTGTTGTGTATATAGTTCCGCGTAGTCAGCGCGTACGCAACTTTCCCACTAGAGCGCGCCCCGCTAAGCACAACAGCGCAGGCGCAGCGCTCGTCCGTCTCCGCACTACGAGATGGCGCTATCTTAGAGACGGACCAAATTCGGCTTCCGCCGATCCGCGTATTAATATGTAACGCAGCCAATGAGATTGCTGCTAACCTAAAACTTTTTTCCTCGCGGATCACACTCGCGCAGTGATACCTGAACGCTCGAGGTATTATAACGAGTGTACAGAGCTCCGATTAGTCCGTCTGCATTAGTCTGCATTAGTCTGTACCAGTCTATAGTCAAGTTTCCATCTGCGCCTAATAAGAATATCATATTCCTGTACATAGCCATGGACATAGATGAATAGACACTTTGTCAAGTATCAGAGATATGTGAGAATAAGATTAACGTACCAAGACCAAAGGAACTTCAGATTGTCAATTGTAAACAGCATCCAGAATCAAGTTACGTATATCTATGCTTTTTATTATTTTAATAAATGTGTGTGAAAATTAATCAAGTTCTGTTTGAAGTGGGTCACCGTCAATCTGCTACTCTAGGCGTGCAAGTGGCATTTCTATCGTCTGACCTAACGGCAGAAGATAAACGTGCCACGATAAGACCACGAGACATATTGCTGACACTCGCCTACTTCGTTAGAGCGACAAGTCAAATAATCTGATGGTGTGTGTACCGAAGGTCTTACAGTACACAAACCACAGAAAGATTGTAAATTCAAGCATGTTTAATGTCTGTAGGCGCTGACTTGTTGATCAATAATCTGCAATAATGACTCTGATGTCATACTGGTATAACGTCACCATACTGAAGTGCGCCATTGTGCCCTACCCTTAGTGCTATAGACATGTTTACTATCACCAACTAACCACACCCAGCGTACTACCATGACCTTTCGATCATGTACCTGTAAGTTGAGCATTCACTAATACGCACAGTCAAATTTCTGTTCAAATCTCTCAGTATATTTACAAATTGCTGGCAATTTGGCTGGATTGTGAGTGTGCAGTCACTATAGATATTTAATGATTCTTTTATTGAATGCACATTGCTCCTACTATCAGCATTTAAACCACCATATTACTCTCATTGCTTCTCTTTTCCACAGTACTGGATTGAAATGAAAATTATTTTCGTCCATTCTTGTACGCCTCTGAGAGTTCATATCTGGGATAGAGAGCAAATTAGTGAATGACTCAAACATTCTGTCATTTTGATGATACTTTCGGTAGAGAACTTCACAAAACTTGTTGCGTATGAGAGACTTCAATTTCATTTACAATTCACGGTAAATATTCCAGTATACGTGAAGTCGCGACTGATAATGCAGTAAGATACAGGTTTGAGAACGTTTATAGTTATCTGCCTTCTCGTGATTCGGGGAAACAGCTGAAAACTGTTGATCTTCCTCCAGATACGTACTTTGAACATGACGATGTTCAGAGAATTTATACCCCGATACAGATTTGTGATAATTCTGAGAATATTTCACCATTGTGATAACTGTGCCAGTACCGGAGCAGACAATTTGAGAAAATATTCGGAATACTGTCGACAAATTCATATGTATCATCAGCTCTCCACTGAATGACGGCCACTGTTGATCGAAATGCGATTACTTTTTAAATGATTTATATCGTCTAGAAGAAATATCACTCAAGTTAAAACATTAGCGCTGTGTGCATGTAAGACTGATAATGGCCTTAAAAATACTTTCGTGTAAGTAGTTGCAATAAAAAATGGGATTCTGTGGTTTGGAGAATAGTAGTGGCATGGTGCCATAGTCACAGGAATTTCCTTGGAATGGAGACATACTCGTTGTCGACAAATATGGTTACTGGCCAGACTCGTACACCAAGAAACAATAGCAGCTAATACTGCTTGTAGAAAAATGCACAACTTATCAAATCTCTATTAGATCTTCAAAGGAACGAAAAATACTGTTTAAGTAAAGTGATACGATGCTTGCCATCAAGTGGAGATATTCCGTTTGTTGAAAAGCCTTTTCTTTCAATGTCTAGCTGTAACACTGGATAAATACCATGTGTCTATAACTTAAGCCCCTGGTATGTTCTATTTGTGTACGTTTCTATGACTTCAAATGCCACAGGTAATAGGAAATTGCACACTAGGCTAAACCAGATTTCCAGTGATAGATTCACCTTACATATCTTTGTTTCTAAAATTGGAATACTAAAGCCAAATAAGAGTTTAGGGCTCTTAAACCTACAATGTTTGGCAATTAAAGATAAGAGTTTAATAATAGCAATAATAATAATAATGATACAACGTGTCAGTGCAGAATTAAGAACGAGGGTGGTCACCATCATCCATAATATCCCCGTTCTCTTACACTGAACGGTTCTAGGCGCTCAGTCCGCAACCGTACGACTGCTACGGTTGCAGGTTCGAATCCTGCCTCGGGCATGGATGTGTGTGATGTCCTTAGGTTAGTTAGGTTTAAGTAGTTCTAAGTTCTAGGGGACTGATGACCTAAGATGTTAAGTCCCATAGTGCTCAGAACCATTTGAACCATTTGAACCATCTTACACTGAAACAGAAACAAGTAAAGAAAGCAGCCATCAACATATTCGACCCCCTACTTCGCTAATACACTGACGCGCCAAAGACACTGGGTCAGGCATGAGTATTCAAATACAGAGGTATGTAAACAGGGTGAACCCGGCATTGCGCTCGGCAACGCCTATATAAAACAAAACACAGTTGGTTAAATATGTGAGTTACATGATACCACTAGAAAATAATAATGTTCTGTCCAAAAAATTATAACACATTGCAGTATCTCTCTGGAAGTCAGCTAATTAAACAATGTTGAAGACCGTATAGAAATAGCAGTGCTTCTTAAGTTTACCAATGAGAATAAAAATTCCTTTCCACTTTCTCTTTTGTAAATTACAGAGAAAACACCCTGTCTAAGACACAACTTTCTCAGTTTAGGATCGTAAACCTACAGCCCAGAGATATTAGTTAAAGAATATACTCTACAGAAATGAAGTAAGTAAAACTTTACCACGCAACAGGTTTGAGGTCCTTTTGAGTATGCCAAGGTTTTTTGGATGATTCTGGTACGAACTACCAGAAGCTGAACAAAATTCCGCCATTAGTTGATCTACTAAACGGTAAATTAGAAGGTGTGTACATGGAGGCTATACAAGAGAGCGAATGTGATTGCTAGCAAGGAGATGGTCCCGCAGATTATGACATGAGTTTCACTGTAGTGATGGAGTTAATGCATCCATTGCTGAAGGCCGGACACACTCTGTAAGTCGACAATTGCTTTACAAGTGTCGTCTTAGCCCATAAGTTGAACGAAAATTCAAAAATCAAATGGTTCAAATGGCTCTGAGCACTATGGGACTTAACTTCTGAGGTCATCAGTCCCCTAGAACTTAGAACTACTTAAACCTAACTAACCTAAGGACGTCACACACATCCATGCCCGAGGCAGGATTCGAACAAAAATTCAACCTGTAACACCATAGCTCTAATACTCTATTGATTTAATTTTGCCTTATGTTTTATTTAATGTTACATCGTTGAGCTTCTGTAAATGCGTTTGGTTGCATAGATAACATAAAATTGTATACTCCTTTCTATGTAAAAACTTTGGCGTCATGGTTTGATTCTATGCAAAGTAGTGTATTTGTCATTTAATTTTTTTGTCGCATTTGGAGGGAACAAAACTTACTATATATAGTTGTAATTTCTGTGTGAATAATTTTTTGTCGAAATGTCAATATGTGCAAATGTTCTGTTTTGTTTAAAATGTCTGTTTGCTGTTATGTAAACTGCTGACCTTCACTTAGGGTTCTTAGTTATTGTGTATATAAAAGGTGTTGTGGTTCCCCTCGGGAACGGAACTGTGTAGTGCGTGCAAATTGTGTTTGGCCTAAGTAGAAAAGGTGGAGCATGAGTCAGTCGGGGACGAGCTACCAAACTGTGCACTGCCATGTAAAAATTGCGTATTGCGCTGGTTCCGAGAGAGGCTTTTTCTGCTACTTTCCAATGCCTCGGATGGATGGATAAATAGCTGGAACGATTCTGGAATTGATATTCATCATCGCCACCAAGAACGGCCAGAGTCCAGCAACTGCGCCTGCGAATCCACCTACCAACATGCAGTTGCCACCACATTGCGCAATCACTGTAACGGAATACTATAATGATGTACAGTGAAGGATCAGCTTACTGGATGTTTTAGTGTGCAAACAAATATAAGGTTAATTATAACTGAATTTATGTACCTACCCTGATTTTTTCCCTATCACAGCACCTCTCAGGTTCCTCTCCATCTCAACTGTGATTACCGAGTGTCCTATTTTGTGGGAAAAATGAAAGCCTCAAAGTTAGACGGTTAATTACATAATGTTATTTGATCTTTGATGACAAGGAAATACTCAGATTTACTGTGGATTTAGTGAAATTGTGGGAAGCAGTAAATGTGGTTTTGTGAAGTTTCAAAGTCACCTATTTAATCATTTACTTGAAAGTAGAAGACTGTGGTAATAAAAACAATTTGCTGTTCCTTTTATAAATTAAAGTTCTTAAAATTAAGGCTTATAAAGTTTTGCTTAATTAATAGTCATAGTGCTACCTGTAGTAAATTTTAAAAGGTGAGTCAGTTTCCTGCAAATTTGTCAACATTGTGTTTCACTGTAGTAAAAGTGGAAAATTGCAATAGTAAAAAATTATATGTTCATGGTTGCTAAGTGTTTGTCTCACATGCGTATTGGAAGTGAATATTGACAGTATAACAGGATCCACAGTTTGTCTATTGTGCTAATGCGAGGTAACAAGTAATGGGAAGACCACTATTTATGAAAACCATAATTTCCTTATTCAAAGGTAGTGAGAAGCAACCTGTTGGTGGATTCCAGTTAGCTTTCATTTTAAATAGTGAAGTATTTAACTGAGAGAGACTTAACCTATGTCCAATTTATGATCCTGCAGTGAATTTTAATAGTAATGTTATAGAGACCATTCAGTTTGAACAAGCCCTGAAAGTAATAGTGTGTTTCGGTGTCTCTTATATTTTTGCCAATAGTTTGTGCTGTTCTAGCTGCAAAAATTTTGTTTATTACTGTTCAAATATTTACGTAACTCTGACTTTCATTTCCGATAAGCCACCACCGTTAGGTACAACTCGGTCAACACAACAAAATTCCTCTCAGAGGGTAACAGTGCTCTGTTGCTTTATACCATAATTGTTTTAACTAGATAGTTTTATTTCACGACCTGCCTCCTACTTTAAGGTTATGGTACAGCAGTAGCAGACGGTAGTGTTATAAACCCGCCCCTTTGGTACATTGAGAAGTAACAGAAAATACAATGCAATGACCATGGTGAAAAGAAAGGCCAATGAAGATAAAATGTTATGCATAAAGAGTATACAAATGTTGTTATAGGAAAATAGAACGACAGGGGAGATGCCTTGTCTCTGACCACTAACGAAATTCCAGAATTGGTAGCTACCATCTCAAGAAAAGTAGCAACTACAAAACTATCAACAATCTTGAGATATAATTACGCTAAATTCTTCATAGACGTGTCATATCAAATAGCATCTTATGCCTTCACTTTAGGAGGAGGAGTGAAGTTGTACCCCGAGATTGCATTCGATCTCCTCACAAATAGACAACTGTCAATGCTCATGCTATCTACAAGGAAATAATTGTCAATAATGTGCACGTAACTAAATTTTGAGAAAAGTCTGCACTACCTTTGATAAACATTGGAAAACTGAAAGATGTACCAAGATCCCCAGGAACAGCAGGAACATTAAATTCACGAAACCATGTATTGTAAGAAACAGGTGGCAAGGGAAACATGTGAACATATTGTAACCGACGATACATTCACACGTTTGGATGTGCTGAAGCTATGAAGAAATCAAACCAAGTCACCACTAACTGTAAGGGTTGCCCGAATGAAAAGATCTTGTTCTTGGACTGTTTCCTTCATTATTCACACATGTAAAGTAAGAATACAACCTATTAAGTAATTAAAATATGTTATTACATCTGCTGTCAATTTATAAACCCACCTGTTGAGTTAACAAATATTCTTCATTTATATTAGTTTTGTTCTGTTCCTCCAAGAAATAAATCTCATTCGTCTGAAATGCTGAAAGACTCTTGATTTGTTATTAAATGTTCTGCATAATTCCCATACAAGTTGCCTAGAAGGTATGACATTGAAGAAATTAGTTTCACAGGCCATGTACGTAACAGTTATACACAGCTGAAAAGACCTTGGCCTAGTATATAACCTTGGTTGACTCAGGTCCGGCTGCCAAAGTGTTAATGCTAAGACGTCATATCACTGATGTAATTACAACAGTAACAAAGGACATGTTACGATGATCATCGAAAGAAACTGAATACAGACACGATATTCTTCCTGTTAAAAATGCCCCATATGTAGAGGTGTCCTGATGACCATTAAATAAATACTGTGCGTTGCTGCAGCGTATACGATACGATACGATATGCCGACACGGTACAAGCGACTTTCATGTAAACTGTTCCCCTGTAAGGGAATATACACAATGAATGTACCAGTACAGGTTGTAGAAAAATAGTTGACGACATATGGAAGATTGGGTCAGGCCGTGAATCCTGCTCGGATAGCCATATGGGGAGTCGGCTCTCAGCCGTGTTGCTAAGCGGACATGCGCGCTGCTCTGTGCGGCACTCCCCGAGCGAGCCGTTGTTTACTCGCGCTGGTAGTGGTATTCCAGAGTAAACACATCACCTCGAGCCACGATGGTGCTTCCCTTTATTAAGGCCATGATAAAATTAACATACCACGTCCAGTACGCACGACCGGAGGCATACGAAGTAGAGCGTTTCCCTCGTAAAGCACGTCGATCCACAGGAGCTCCTCTGTATACAACTTACGATCGTCTCCAGCACAGTTTAAGTGAAGTTTGTGGGTGAAGCAGCGTGCGAACAGCTTATTCGTCGTTCCACCGATGGATATTGTTTCCCCCACTCGGACGGCAGTGTGGGTGCGCTGACTGTCGACCATACAGTCATCGGAGTTCGGAACAAAAAGCGCTGTCGTCTGTAGTTCCAGCCACGCTTGTTGTGGACGTGCTGCGGCCCTATGGGGAAGTCCTAAGTCACGTGGATGAAAGTGGAACACGTTCGAGACGTATCCTGTTCTGAACTGAGTGCGTCAAGTGCGAATCGAACTGTTCGAACATATCCTACCTTACCTGACTGTTGGCGGCTGTCGAGCGATTATTATTTATGACAGTCAACCGCGGACTCGTTCGGGGTGCGGACAGGAAGGGCATGTTCGCTCCGAACGCCTGCAGAGACGCCTCGTCCAGACACAGCACTCAGACACGACGCCTACATCGCAACCGACGACGCTGCCTATTACATACGCTGAGGCAGCGCGGACGCTGTTCCGTACCCGTTAGCGACCCCCGCGGGCACGTCTTCCGCACCCACGACGCCACGGCCTCCATCGGAATCGTCGGCGTGCCCCACAGCAGCGAGCACGTCTGTACTCCATTTGTGTGAGGAAGGTGAGCACTCGGATCGATTCAAACTCGGATGGGGGAGGTGCCTGCTGTTCGTCGTGATCCACAGGACGACCGAAAACTTCCGCTTCCGACAACGTTTGTGCACAATACATCTTGCCGAGGACCCTCTATGCCCCAGATGCGCTGCTATCGACACCGACAAGCACCGTTTCGTTTGTGATACGGCTGCCGACTGCTGACTCCTCAGAAGTAGCCCGTTGGCTTTGTTGCTGCAACGGATGCCGCAGTCTGTAGGGCCCACCAAAGTGGTCCATCCCGACGCCACTTACTACCCTGCTGCCTGTCATAACACCACGATGTGTGTTAAAGGCATGGCCATGTCATACATTTTTAGTGAGAGTGTTACAAAGATGTTACATTTTTAGCATTATTTAACGACGAACTACACAGTTTTACTGCGCAAGGCGTCGTATAATTTGCTCTTTGCAAATTGCTTGGGGTCGCTGTTTACTCGTACACATCCTCCAGACCACTGGGGTATACCGGATGTGCGAAGAGGTTCAAGACACAGCACAGAATGGACTGATGAGAACCATCCATTGCATTCTAAATGAAATTAAAGCTTCATGTGCTATCATCAGCGTAGTTTCTCTGCCGGTAAACTCTTCTCCTTTCCTTCCGTCCAACGGTGGCACAGTGTATCTGTCATATTATCAACACTATACATACTTTCCACGTCCTTATATACTTCTGGTTTCATCCTTCCATGTCATTTTAAACTTTTCCCTAAGATTTTTCTTTCGTCCACTTTTCATTCAACTTCACCATATTTGATTTCTTTTGTACTGCTGCCATACATTCATGTTAGGTGTCATTACCCACATTCTATAAGAATGTAACGGGGAAAATGTCCAATGTAGTGTTAATAAGATCTACATATCTGAAACACCATTTATTCATTATTGTTCTGTTACTACAGTAATTATTATTATGCTAATATGCGATGAAAATTGTAACGATAATTTTATCTGTAATCACTAATATTCTTCATGTTGTTATATATCGTACCATTTACCATGTATATCGTAATGTTAACTCAGTAAAAATACCTGTGAAGACGTAATAGATGGCCTGACGGTCCTGACATTACTAGGTGATACAAATGTAGACGTAAATAAAACCAAAGACTTCAGTTTTCACAGAAACAACACAGTCTAAGTGATTCAGAACTTCTACTAAAATATAGCTTTGTAGTTATGAAATAATTTCTGTCTCCCCTCCATGACGGTCTTCAATTATTTCAGCTCTATTTTTCTAGTTAAGAGCAAGTAGCAAAATATATTTAACATGTAGGCCTCTTTCTGAATCCACACTGCAGCTACAGAATAACTGGCTTGCACTTCACACAATGGAATTTTCGCTGATTCAGGTACACATAGAATTAGTAGAAACTTTGTATTTAAGGCTGTCGCTTGACTGAACCAACTGTAATCTTATTTACAAAATAATCAATAGCGAAGTTCTCGTAACGTAATAAGAAATACTTTGATACTGATAATGCAAGGGTTAACCCCTAAACTGCATTTCATCTAGAATGCTATGGAGATCTGAAGAATAGGTAAGGATACTGGATAGTTTGTTCCAGCATCGTATCGCTAAAATGAAGCAGCAGATGGAGAAACATTTATTGTATGCACAGTTACAGCCAGATGCTAGTTGCATCCGGTCTTGTACACCGATGAGCCGAAACATTATGAGAACTGCCCACCTCGAGTTTGAATGCCTCCTGGTGGGGTTGCGGGCACTTGATACAGCGAAGAAAGAATATAGGTGGAAGAGAGACGAATGGACAGTCATTATTGCGAATATACAGAGAAGCAAATTCGGAAATCCACTGATACAAACGGTTTTGACATCGGGCACATTGTTGTGGCGCTGCGGTTTGAAAAGAAGATCTCTGGTCGGCTGTTTGCGTACTACCGTCGTGAACACCTACGGAAAGTGGTTGACGATTGTTGAAATAATGAGTAGGTCGTATGGTATTGGACGGCCACGTCTCGTCACAAAACGCAGAGGTTGGAGGATCCTCCACAGTGTACCCAAGACAGGCAGCGATCTTGGCAGATCTGACGACAGAGTACAGTGCCGGTGCAGGCTCAAGTGTTTCGCAGCACACCGTTCAAAGACCATTGTTGAACATGGAGTGCCACGTGATCCGACCCCTACGTGTTCCTGTGTTGACCCAATCACATCGTAAAATACGACTGCAGTAGGCGAAGCATCACTGAGTTTTTATCGTGGATCAATAGAAACGTTTCGCTTTTCGAATAAATCGCATTTCTTGTTGCACCAGATCGATGGTTGGGTACTTACATTCCGTCATCCAGGCGAATGGCTGCTTGACACGTGCACACGGCCACAAATGCAGGCCGATGACATCAGAATTATGCTACGGGGTACATTGAACTGGGTTTCTATGGAACCTGTGGTAGTGCTCGGAGACACCATACCAGCAGTGAACTACGTTGACATTATTGCTGACCACCTGCATCCGTTCATGGTTGAAGTCTTCTCTGATGGCGATAACATCCTCCAGCAGGATATCTCTCCGTGACACAAGGCCAGGATCGTGCTGCAGTGGTTTGAGGAGCATGGTAGTGAACTCACATTGATGTCTTAGCCAGAAAATGCTCCTCATCTGTATCCATTTGAACACATATCGGGCGCCAGCTGCGTACCCACAAACCATCGATCCGTAATTTGTGCGAATTTCGTGACCTGTAAGTAGACATCTGGTGCTACATACTTCTGCAATGATTTGTATACTCCATGCCAAGCTGAATCGCTTCAGTAATGAGTTTGAAAAGTTGACCACTGCGCTATTAAACAGGTGATCATAATGTTTTGGCTCATTGGTGTATAACCGTTACGGAAAGATGATAGGTATTTGATGAGCTCGCCCGAAGATGGGGGTGAATTGTGCTAAGGACACCAGTTACAAAGAAACACAGCGTGTGAAAAATCACGTGGTCTATCGGGTTGCATACAACCTAACTGAGCATTCTCGAAATACAATCAAACTGCTGAATGGAAATTACAAGCAGCGTCAGAGTTGTGGTCGTTCAATCTTATCAAGCGTGTCAAACTAATTCATTAATCTAGTTCCGCAGCGAGCTGATCCGCATCCGCCCGTTAACAATTCCTTCGCAAGTAACACTGCAATTACTTCGCGAGCGGGGTTGTATGAATTTCCAAAGCCCTATGTTAGAGCGTTGTTGGAGCGAGCTTTTGCCTCATCGCGATGTTAATAAGAGGAGCAGTGAAGCTTTAATATTGGATTACGGCTAATTATTCACATTTCCGGTCCGTAGAGAGCCATCTGATGTTAGCAGCTGTTGAACTTTAATATGGTACCTCGCACTGTTTCAAAAATATTACCGTTTGCTTCATTCTCAAATGAAGACTAGGCCATATTTATCATCAAATTTCTACCTGTTCCCATGCGACCGTAACTAATACTATTATAAGTTATTTCTTATTGCTCCATGTAAAAATATTCTCTAATATAAGATCGTTCGTCAAAATACGCTGCCCTAGTTCGCGTTTCTCTTCTATTGCTGCACTTAGTTATTTCTCTCTTTTTTTTTTTAAAAAAAAGAAAGGAACTGACAAAGTAGTTAAATAGTTAAATGTAAGAACCATCCCTTTAAGGGAAAAATTCTGTACAGGCGCTGCTACTAACTGGAAGTACACAAGCAAAAGTGTAGTACCCAACTCAACGAGCGGAGTTTGTTCCTTTCCCTCCACGTCAAAAATACATTCAACGAAGACTGTCATCCTAACATCGCACCATCCATCTGACGTAGACTCATTACGTTAACTGGATGGGATAAACGCGTAAATGGAGTAGTATGTGTAACTCCTATTTCAGAAAAGATAACATTATCCCTACTCTAAATTCAACATTAGTTAAGGAAAACTATGTAAAAATAACCACACTATTATTATTATTTTTATTATTATTATTAGTAGTAGTAGTAGTTTTAATCATTCGTAGATCACTTTTACAATGATATTGGACATACCAGCTTACATCAAGACGACAGGGACACTGTTAGGTTTTTATTTAACGTACAACAGCCTCCCATTTTCTAGCTTGAAAAATTGCGTTAGTACACCTGTGAGTGAGATTTTGCGCTCAAAAAGAGGACAAGGTGTTGGTATTATGTATTGCATAGCTTTGTGAGTAAGGTCTTCCAGAAAAAAAGGGAAAAGGAGGGAGAAAACTTATTGTGAAAATGTAAGTTAACTACGGGTTCCATAAATCACTTGAGTGATTCTTTTATGGAAATCAAGTGAATCGCGTCAGTTTAGAGGTATATCGTTAACTTTAATGTACGAATTACCTTTTAGCTCTACTCAGCGATCATACTTAAAACGAAGTTAAAAAAAAAAAAAAAGGAAATAAGACTACCAGGTTTCAAAGTGAAATTCGTCCGTGGAATAGAAGTATTAATAATGGGTGATATCATGTTTTCGTCTAGTTCTGTAGGTATGGACATCGTAGTTCTTCTAAAACTGAGATGGATCCTTTATAAGGAATTTCATTAGCGAATATTGATATTGTGACTGTGCAATTAAAACCCATAACTTCATGAAGAGTTATGTATACGACCACTGTGGGTGAACACCACAGATTATTTTTACTGCTCGCTTTCAGAAATCCATACATTCCTCCTAAGTGCTGATTTACCCCAAGAAATAATTCCATAAGACATTGCAAGAGGAAACACGCAAAAAAATGTCAGAAGATTGTTTCGCTTGTTTCCAAGACTACCAATTATACGAAGAGTAAAAGTGCCTGAACCTAATTGTTTGAGCAGCTCAATGAAATGTCTCTTCCAGTTGAAGATATCGACAATGTGTACATCCAAAATCTGGAGCATTCTTCCCTGTTTACTGTCTCCTGCTTATGTGCTAAGTCAATTGTTGCTATGACTTTGGTTGTACTGAACTGAACAGGGTGTGCGTTCTAAAAAATTTATATAGAACAAATTTTTGGAGATAAACTTAATAATTATTTGAAAAATGATATTAACAAATTCTTATTTTGCTTTCTCCCTAATTGGATTTTTATAACAACAGCGTTGTCGGCAGAAAGTACCAATTTTGTTTGTTGTATGTATGTTAAGTGGGAGGTCATTTTCATGTATAAGGAATAGAAGTGTAATCAAAATTAAACCCTGTGGGACTCACATTGCGATTTCTCCCCATTCACTAAAATCTTCTACCCTTCCAGCGTTGTTTGAATTATCCAGCACAAATTTTTGCGTTCTGTTTGTTGAGTACAATTCAGACCAGTCGTATGTAAAGCCATCAATTACATAAAACTCTAGTTTTTCTGTGAATGTAGCATGATCTACACAATTAAACCCCTGAGAGGGATTACAAAAGGACTAACTGTCACTATTTTATTATTTATAGCTTGTAATATTTGGTAAGCGAATGTGTAAACAGAATTCTCATTGCACCACTCTTCTGGAACCTAACTGTGACAGGCAGAGTTAATTGTTTCTCTGAAAATGTGGGACTACTCGTCAGTACATTACTTCTTCGAAAATTTTTAAAAAAGATGTCAGTAAGGTAACTGGACGATAATTGTTTAAGTCTTTCTTGTCACTTTCCTTATAAAGTGGTTTAAAAGTTACACATTTTAAACTGCCTCAATAAATTCCTTGTACCAGTTACTCATTACCTAATCACTAAGGGTATAAACTATAAGATAGAACAACTTTTCACAATTCTGTTTGGAATTATATCAACACCACACGAACTTTTGTTTTTCAGAGCTTTAACAATTCTATTAATTTCAGTGAAGGATGTTGGTGCTACTAGTAGTTGCTTACAGTTTTCTGAAACGTCATTTTCATATATTCACTTGTTTGTTCATATGAAACATTTACTGCTATTTCTGCCGCTACAGCTAGAATTCTATTGTTAAAAGTACTGACAGCTTGTGAATTATCAGTCACAACATTGTCATTTAGTTTAAGTGTTATGGTATCTTGTAAAGTGACTGGCTGTCCTATCCCGCCTGACAATATCCCACATAATTTTAATCCTGTTACCTGCATTAATTTTTAAGACTGTACATACTCTTGGTCATTTTAATAACTCTCCTTGAAATCCCACAGCATACTGGTAACATGCAAGTAATGTCGGATACTGAATTACGGTGGTCTTTATATAAATGTCCCTGATCCACTTACATGAAATTTTAATTCCACAGCTTGCTTGTCTTTCTCATGGACACTCTGGATAACTTTTTGTAAATAAACGTCCAAGTATTGACACATATTTACTATGCAATAAACCGAATCGGACATTAGCATGTCTTCCTATATATACCTCACCCCAAACCACCTAGTTTAAGTTATTCTTTAAACATTGTGTCCTTTTCTCATTAGTAAGTCTCAACTAGGTACACAATAATTTTTTCAGCCTAGGTATCGCCCATAAAAATGTTATCAATCACTATCATACTATCTCATTGCACACTAGTTATAAAATTATCCACTGTAATTAGACTGAAACACCCAAACAATGACACTGTCTCATTTTTCCTGTCTATATTTTACGGAATTTACATTGACTTCCTCACAAATAACTGCTTCTTCGTGTCTGACAGGTAGCTCAAAAATGTATCTAGATAACGCCTCAATATCCGAAAGTTTCCTAAACGGTGTCTCGAGACTGTTACTGTTACCAGAGAAACTTTTATGCAATAGCATCTCAAGTGCACATGCTTCTATGTTTTGATCTACACAAAAATTATTTGTTTCAAAACATTTGACTTTATATCTAACTTTGACATTCGTTGTTACTCCTCTTTTTGCGATGTTAATTCTATACTAGACGGATGCTACATACTTCCTACAAACTGTCACTGTCGGTGGAACAGCGACCTATGCAACACTGAAAAAGTATATGTTTGTGTCTACAGCCGCAGTTTATTTGTTTTACCTTCTGCCTACCTGTTCCGGTACACAGTACGATCTTAAGCCATCTCCTGGTACGCGGTCGTTACGCTTATTCCCCCATGGTGGTCTGAGGATGGTACTGTGTACCGAAACCTGTAACCACTAGGCAAATTAAATAAATTGCGACCTTAAACACAATTATATGCTTTTCCAGAATAATGCTAGTCTGTAGTGTCTTATATAACTTCTCCGTTTCTGCGGTAGCTCAGTGTTCTGAGAGTCCTATAATATCTATCGTGTCAGAATTTTTCGCAACTTGTAAGCATACAACAAGCTCGTCTGTGTTTTTATTCAACCTGTTAAAGTTATTAAGGATCTTATTTTAGTTTTCAGGTAACTGTTACATATAGTATATTCCTGTCCTGTTCTAACGTTTCTTCAGACTGTCTGTCTATAACTGACTCTAACCTAATGAATGCGTCCCTCTGATTCCAGTAGTCATTGGGACTGTATTTTGTGTACTTGTGGCGCCCATTATATTTTCTGCCAGATGTTAATTTAACCTGTCCTTCCACATCCTATTCATCTACAGGCTAGGATTTGTGTACCCCGTTACGCAACCCTTGCTGTAGGCACAGGACAGATGTGAGACTTGGGTTCAGTCAATACCAACCCACTTACCTCTATGTGTACAAGACTGACAGCCATTTTAACCCAGTGCTGCTGATGGCATTGTAAAGCCCCCACAAACCACCACTGAGTGTATGTGAAATGATATGCATTTTATTACCAATATTAGTAATTTTTTATTTGTGTTACAGTTTCACCAAGCCCCCACTGTGTCATCTAACATGGGAAACTCCCGAATGCCCCCCTTCCCCTCAGATTTAGTGGTAAATTGGCCCATTGGATAGCCCGTCAAAAACTGGACACAGATCAAGCATGAAAACAGGAAGAAGGTGTACTGAATTGTGGGAAAAACAAGACAAGCAGAAACAGTGAACGGTCCAGATTTAATCTATGCAATGTTTAGCGGCATCAGTCAAGGACGTGTCGTGATGGTGTGGTCATTATGTTGGACTGCGAAAGGGTATACCAGTGTTAAAATCTCACACGATCCTATTTTTTATTTTATTGTTTTCAACAAAATTATGAACTTTCCGTCTGGTCACTGACGTGCCTGTTCGCTGTATTAAAACTTTTGTATGTGTAGTGGCGTAACGTCAATTTGCAAGAACGTAGTGTAACGAAGGGATCTCCAGACGTACGTACCTTCTATTTGTTGACGCGCGAGGTAGCCGTGCGGTCTTAGCTTGCCAACTTGCCAACGTTCGCGCGGCTCCACCCGCCGGAGGTTCGAGTCCTCCCTTGGGGATGGGTATATGTATTGTCCTTAGCGTAAGTTAGTTTAAGTTAGGTTAAGTAATGTGTAAGCATAGGGACCGATGACCTCAGCAGTTTGGTCCCATAAAACGTGCTACAAATTTCCAGTTTCATTCTATTTGTTCAACACAAATACCACATGTTATGCCTCTTGCGTTCCGTTTTGGAAGTTTTCACTCTTCAATTCCTTCGTTGTAACATAGTTCACACTCGTTTATTTGTTTCCATTTCTGTGAGAGCTTCAAATGGTTCAAATGGCTCTCAGCACTACTGGACTTAAAATCTGAGTTCATCAGTCCCCTAGAACTTAGAAGCGCCTAGAACCGCTCGGCCTCTGTGAGAGGTCTACGTGGCATCTCGCCTGCTGTTATTATTCATCACATTTACCTGCGATGGGAATATATTCTTAACAGGTGACTGATATTCTGACGTTGACTGATGCCGTTCAGTATTGCATAAGTTAAATTTGACCATCCACTGTTTTTGTTTTTCTTCTTTTTTCCACAGTTCAGCAGTCCCCGGATCTACATTGTTTACGAACAGCCCTCTTCCCCCCCCCCCCCCCCCCCCCCCCACACTTTCACCACAATCTCTCGTGCGTTTGAAATAGGACGCTTAAAATTTTAAAAAATCGATTTTTCAAAACTATGTTCAATTTGTAGCACACATCTTTCTGAAGAGTCTGATATATGAAACACACATGTTCGGGGAATATGAGAGATGTGATTTTGTCTTAAGTGTGCCAAAGTACAGTGTCACGCCTGTTAACCCAACATTATTCTGTCACACGTCACTGTATTTCGCTCTGTGGAATTCAAGCGTGTATATTTTGTAATGGAAGCCAGCAAACCAGTATTCAGGACAGTGCAAATGAAAATGTCCTGTGGTGCCTCTCCTGCTCCCAGTCGACCGGGTTGACATCCTACCCCTTATAAAATAAAAACTCACCATTAGTACTGAGTGGGACTATTTGTGGCCGGGAGAATGGCAACTCTTCAGAAAATTTGCACTCTTTATTGTGTATTAGCTAATAACTTCCTCTCTTTCTTTGACACAAAATTAAATGTAGGAACCATAAAACCCGTAAAGACAAGAAATATGCAATATCACACAGTTCTTCAATCCCTGCGTCGCAGCATTTTCTTCTCTCTAATCTTGCTGCAGGCTTACACTGCATGTTTTCCTTTTTGCTAAAGAATCTACTGCGTCATCAAACTTCGTCCAACGATTTTCTACATCAAAAATCAAAATGTCATTGTTTAATACTGAAAAAGCTGTTAATTTAAATAGTACCCAAGACTGGTGTGGTTTCTCGATCTGATAAAAAGAAGGATCCTTTATTGTATGATTATATGATAGCGGAACAAACACTGGTAGCAGTTACTTCTTTAAAATATCTGGGAGTATGCGTACGGAACGATTTGAAGTGGAATGATCATATAAAACTAATTGTTGGTAAGGCGGGTACCAGGTTGAGATTCATTGGGAGAGTGCTTAGAAAATGTAGTCCATCAACAAAGGAGGTGGCTTACAAAACACTCGTTCGACCTATACTTGAGTATTGCTCATCAGTGTGGGATCCGTACCAGGTCGGGTTGACGGAGGAGATAGAGAAGATCCAAAGAAGAGCGGCGCGTTTCGTCACTGGGTTATTTGGTAACCGTGATAGCGTTACGGAGATGTTTAATAAACTCAAGTGGCAGACTCTGCAAGAGAGGCGCTCTGCATCGCGGTGTAGCTTGCTCGCCAGGTTTCGAGAGGGTGCGTTTCTGGATGAGGTATCGAATATATTGCTTCCCCCTACTTATACTTCCCGAGGAGATCACGAATGTAAAATTAGAGAGATTAGAGCGCGCACGGAGGCTTTCAGACAGTCGTTCTTCCCGCGAACCATACGCGACTGGAACAGGAAAGGGAGGTAATGACAGTGGCACGTAAAGTGCCCTCCGCCACACACCGTTGGGTGGCTTGCGGAGTATCAATGTAGATGTAGATGTAGATGTAGATTACGTGTATTTTGTCGCTGTCTGCTAGATAAAACGAATCGGTCCTTTCTAAGCAGTTGTAACACACGCCAAATAAGCGAGACTGTTTTGGGTCAGTTGATCATTTTTATCTACTTCATTTACATAAATAATACGACAAAATATAATTCACGAAGTACCAATATCAAATACCTATTAGGTCTGCTACAAGCAAAAAATTTTATGTCAGAAAATAGTGTCACATTTCATTCATTCGCTCCTGTTTCTCAAGCATGAGAGCGAAAAGTAGTAGTACTACGCAATTTTAAAATTAATTTGGAATCATGTCATTCTTTCCTACAATTTGTGTGATTTTCCTGCTTCTTCTCCTTCCTCGTTCAAACAAACAGTCTTGTCATAACTAATTCTGTAACTGTTCGTGCCATTGCCAAAACTTATTCTCCGGTTAACTTTGCTAACCTGCCAGAATCGCCGGTTCAGTTATTCCGAGT
Organism: Schistocerca americana; assembly: GCF_021461395.2. Taxonomy (NCBI): domain Eukaryota; kingdom Metazoa; phylum Arthropoda; class Insecta; order Orthoptera; family Acrididae; genus Schistocerca; species Schistocerca americana. The sequence continues at coordinate 856,357,442 of NC_060130.1, read as the reverse complement.
TTATTCCCCGGTTAGGCGTTATTATGTGTTCGTACAACGCGTTTTCCGTGCTAGTCAGAGAACAGAACTGAAGCGGCTGCTAACTGGGGACTGCACAACTGGCCCTTAGTAGTGTAGCGATCTGGCAACAATATCCTGTCAAAATTTCATTTTCTTCGACACTCCGAGAAGGTAAATGTAATCTTTCGTACTTGTTATTCGCGTTAGTCGTTTATTTTCACTCTGGTAGTTGGAATCTATGGATTTCGCTAATAATTATAACAACGCTTACCATTCGCACACGGAATCCACCACAAAAACAAACGGCTTAATAGCTTTTGGCATTTACCCATACGAGTTTATTCTGTTCAGCTCGTATAGCCACATCCCCATTTGTCTGTGGGAAAATTCTTTTATTTTCAGATGCGACGAGGATTCCCCTGACAGAGAAATCACGTACACTATGCATGCATTCAAAAATCAACTTATTATTCGTTTAGAAATCAACTTGGAATGTGTTAAAAAATGTCCAAAAACCAAGAGGGATGCGTTTGGAAATTATATGAATAACCGAGACACCAACGTGCGCTGGATGCTAAGCGCTTTGGGAAACAAGATTTTTTACTTCAAGAATATGATTTTGTCGCCCTCTGAAATTGCCGCCCGGGCTAGATACCGCCGATTGTCTCCCCCCCCCCCCCCCCCCCCACCCCTTCCATCGCTCCTAATAGGGCATGCGGTTCACTGCACCTTCTTCCTGTTTTCATGTTTGATCTGTGGTCAGTTTTTGACGGGCTATGCAGTGGGCCAACTTACCACTGAATGTGAGGGGCGGGTGTGTGTGTGTGTGGGGGGGGGGGGGGGGGGGGCGGCTGCCACGGGGAATTTCCCTTGTAAGTAAATTTGTCTGTAGAGAATGTATTTCTTAACACTTTTTAAATGTCTTTTATTGCAGGGTGTTCAGAAAAAAGTGTCGAATACTTTGAGAAGCGGTAGTACTCATCAAAACAAGAAAAATATGTCCAATAAACATGGGTCCGGAAACGCAAACATTCCGAGATAAACACGTGTATATGAGAAGGGCTTTAGGGCTTTGCGACGCTTGGTTGCAGATATTAGCACGGTCGTGGCGTTCCGTCAGTTGTGTCTTGTGTCGGCAGGGTGTTGTGATGTCTTACTCACAGTACTCTGCCTAGTATTAAGTGGTTTAAGTGGTCTGCAGTCAGTTGTGTGGTTCGAGTCGCGTTGTAGGCGACGTTATTTTTCGTGCCTTATTGTACGTACTATTTATTGACTTATTTATTTATTGTTCCGTGGGACAAAATTAAGGAGAAGTCTCCATGGTCATGAAACAAGTCAATACACGAAATTATAACACGATAGTAGAAACAGATAAAATGAAGTACAAGAAACGTATTCAGGCGACAATGCGTAAGTTTAAATAAAGAAAATCGACAACGTAACACTGGAATTTGCTTAATTTTTCAGCTCTTCCAGGAGCTCCTCCACAGAATAGAAGGAGTGAGCAATGAGGAAACTCTTCAGTTTAGACTTAAAAGCGTTTGGGCTACTACTAAGATTTTTCAGTTCTTGTGGTAGCTTATTGAAAATGTATGCAGCAGAATAGTGCACTCCTTTCTGCACAAGAGTGAAGGAAGTGCATTCCACATACAGGTTTGATTTCTGCGTAGTATTAACTGAGTGAAAGCTGCCAACTCTTGGGAATAAGCTAATATTGCTAACAACAAACGACATTAAGGAAAATATGTACTGTGAGGGCAATGTCAGAATTCCCAGACTACTGAAGAGGGGTCGTCAAGAGGCTCTCGAACTTACATCACATATAGCTGGAACAGCCCGTTTTTGAGCCAAAAATACCGTTTTTGAATCAGGAGAATTACCCCAAAAAATAATACCATATGTCAGAAGCGTATGAAAAAATGCGAAGTAGACTACTTTTCGTGTTTAAGTGTCACTTATTTCAGATACTGTTCTAATGGTAAATAAAGCAGAATTTAGTTTCTGAACAAGATCCTGAACATGGGCTTTCCACAATAGCTTACTATCTATCCGAACGCCTAGAAACTTGAACTGTTCCGTCTCGCTTATAATATGCCCATTCTGTCTGATCAAAATATCAGTTCTTGTTGAATTGTGAGTTAGAAATTGTAAAAACTGACTCTTACTGTGATTTAGCATCAAATTATTTTCCACAAGCCACGAATTTATTTCATGAACTACATTATTTGATAATGTTTCAATATTACACACAAGATCCTTCACTACCAAGCTGGTGTCATCAGCAAACAGAAATATTTTTGAATCACCTGTAATACTAGAAGGCATATCATTTATATAAATAATAAACAGCAGTGGCCCCAGCACCGACCCTTTGGGAACGCCCCAAGTAACAGTGCCCCATTGAGACTGAACATCACTACCATTCTCAATATTGCGCAGAAATACCTTCTGCTTTCTGTTCTTAAAGTAAGAGGCGAACCAATTGTAAGCTACTCCCCTTACTCCATACTGGAGTACTGTCAACCCTCGGTACGTATCATTGTGTTTTATCTTCCTCCAAACGCGGATTCACTAATGTGTCCACTGTTATTGCGCTATTTGTACGTGTAGGTAGTGTAGTATATTAACATTTGTTCTCTTCCACCACTTGTTAGCAATGGAAGCCTACTACTTGATAAATGAAATGGTGGATATGGTATTCTGGTCATTAAGCAACTGAACGTAGCCTGTGAGCCCGTGCCCTCTACGCTGAAACATATCCGCAGTGCAGAGGTCCCTCTGATAACCTATTTTACAGCTTTATCAGCATTTTAGGGACACAGGTACCCTCGCACCTCAGAAGACTGACTGTGGAAGGTTCCGTACAATCTGCACGCCTTGCATGCAGGAGCATGTGCTACGTTCAGTGCAAGAAGTCCTCGAGACCAGTGTGCGACGATTTGCAGCAGCAGAAGGCGTGTCTCACTCTCTTATCTGGGGGTACCTCATGGACAGTTTCTGTACCCATATCATCTACAGCGCATTCAGGCCCTAACACCAAAGGATCCTCATGGCAGATGGCTGTTGTGTCAATGGCTGTCGCAGAAGTGTGCCGCAGATCCACTGTTCACATTCAAGATTTTATTTACCGGTGACGCAGGGTTCATAAGACATGGCGTTTGGAATTTCCATAACCAGCATGAATGGGCAGACGTAAATCCGCAAGCGATTCAGGAAAGAAAGCATCAACACCGATTCTCAATCAGCATAAGGGCAGTTATACTTGGGGATGGATAAATAGGGCCCTGCATTCTACCACAGATGTTAACAGGGGCGAATTATCTGGACTTTCTCAGTCATGTATTGCCTATCTTGCTGGAGGCTGCACCATTGCACCAACGAATACAAATGTGGTTCATGCATAATGGCACTCCAACACAATCTGCCCAAACATCTGAAGCAGACACTTCAGGACCGGGTGGACTGGTCGGGTGCGGGTGGGAGGCCGGCCAACATCTTTGTCTGCTCGTTCTCCAGATCTCAATCCCCTACACTTTTTGTTATGGTGACCCTTGAAGGAATTGGTCTACGCCATCCCAATTAACGGTGTGCGGACACTACAGGATCGCGTCTTCAGTGCGTGCCAGCAGGTACAACAACAAGGCTGCGTCGTTCCTTACGCTGGAGGTCAGAGAGGTGCATTATCATGAGTGGATGCCACTTTGAACACCTCCTGTAAAGAGGTATTTATCGCAGAAAGAATACATTTCGGGAACCATGTCTACGCCGGCCGCGGTGGCCGTGCGGTTCTGGCGCTGCAGTCCGGAACCGCGAGGCTGCTACAGTCGCAGGTTCGAATCCTGCCTCGGGCATGGGTGTGTGTGATGTCCTTAGGTTAGTTAGGTTTAAGTAGTTCTAAGTTCTAGGGGACTTATGACCTAAGATGTTGAGTCCCATAGTGCTCAGAGCCATTTGAACCATTTGAACTTATCTCAGAACGTATGCATTATTGGTCCAGGTTTATTGGATTTATTTTCCTTGTTTCGCTGAGTTTGACCACCTCTCAAAGTATTCGACACCTCTTATGAACTCTCTCAATAAGTTCGTTTTAGTAGTCCTTAATCTTCTTGGATAATCTATTGTATAGTTTTGTTCTTTGGTATAAATCAATATTTTGAAGTTTATATTTATTCTTTCTTGTTAAACGCAAGTCTAGTCTAGATCTTGTGCAATGGACATGGATAGAGCTTTTTGTGCAGTAATTATTAATGTTATTTTTCATGTGTACAACTAATAGGTAAACATATTCGTATAGTGCAGTTAGTGTCCCCAGCGTTTTGAACAGATCTTCACAATGAGCTCGATTTTGTATTTTTGGTTGTTATTCTCATGGCCCTCTTCTACAGTTTGTAGACTGTGTTCATATTCTATATATTTGTTCCTCGGAAAAAAACCTTTGGCTAAGAACTGAGAATTTCATATGAATAGCGTGTAACTACACGATACGGGCTGTTACATGCTGATGACGGACCCACAAGGGGAATAACATGCTGAATATATTCTGTTTGCAGGTATCTTTGTATATCCACATCACTTCATCTGAGAATATATATCCATTACTTAAAATTTTGTGTTCCGTATGCAGTCTATAGTTGTGATATCTACATGTACATTAAACGTGGTATTTTTCCCTCCTGAAACTGAAATTCAAGGCATTTGTTTCCTTTATGTTCAACGCCACTTTATTGCATGTTAAGCAGCTGTAAACTTTCTTGAGGGTTTCATTTGCGTTCTCTGCGAGGAGTTCTTTTGTTTTCTTAGTGACTATAACGTTGCTGTCATCAGCAGAGAGAACTTTTTCCCCATGACTAAAACTACTGTGGAGGTCAGAATGAATATCAAGCCAGTAACGTTAGAAATATGTTTGCCTGGTTCTGGTAAGTGTTCCACTAAAAGTTTAGCCTTATTTGAGGTATGTGATTACTCTTAATATCCTATCTCATGGGTATGATCGGAACCTGTCAATAGCTACGCCTCTTATTTCTACTAATTCTAGCTCATTTAGGGGATTTCTACGGTCAGAAGTATCAAAAGCTTCATAAAATATCTGAATATATGCCTGTAACCCTCATTATTGCTAATAATTGCTAAGAGCATCAAGTACGACCTTTCCGAATTACAGTATGGCTAATTCCATACTCTCATCACTTCCGACACGAAACCGTGATTCACTTGGAAGGCTGTACTTATTCAAGTAATTCACTAATCCGTCTTAGGAAGAACCATGGCTTTTCTGTGAAACAGCAGGGAATATTTCTCAACACTTATCTGAATATCAGTCAAGAATGCTTATGTCATTATTTTCTTTTATCTGTTTTTGTATGAGACATATATTTTTATTGTATGATTTGAGTGTAACTGACATAACCTTACTAGTGATTTAGTTTCATTTTTTTCTTGTTTCCAGTCAATACCTTGACAGGAATAATGTCTCTCTTCTGTAAAAATAGAGCTATAAAAGTTTCCGGGCAATTCATATGACACAGAGGTTATGGTGAGTTCCTTGAGTAGATTTAACGAAGTAAAGAAGCTACAAAATTCAGAAGACCTAGTTTAAGTTTCTGTTAGGAATTCTAAAACTTCTGTGATTGGTCGCGACGGCCACATACTGTGTGAATCTAATGGTGTTAGTAGTCCATTTGTTGCTTCTCCCCAGTGAAAATAGTTCCGTCTTTCTGAGGGGAGACTACACTAGGTCTGACATTCAATCAGGCAAGTGCTCCAGAGACTCTATTTTAATTTTAGGTCTTCATTAGGTTACATATCACGTCTCTGCTGGGTGCTTGAAGTTACACGTGACCAGAAGTTTTATAATGAAGTTGCGAAGATAAAGTACGTAATCTGTTTGACTTTAATTTCCTTAGGTGATGAAGCTGTTATTCTTATTTATAGCGTTCCTGAGTGCGTCTTAAAAACAGCAACATATTTATGGCTCGAGGCGAATCCATCACTTTACAGACCTACTGGCGGTGCATGCAAAACTATGACTTCGAACGATAATCGCCTTCTCATGTTATTCTGTTGGATAACGTTTTGCCATACGAAACCCGCAACAAGTCGCTTTTTTTTCTTCTCTGAAATATTTTAACTGTCAGTTGGTGAGAAAACCCTGTCGCTCTTTGTGACATATACGGGGTGAACCAGAACTCCGCTGAAAATGTTTTGGAGATCGTCGAGGGAAATTTTATGATTGTTTTAGTATAATCTCCTGCGCCCTTTGGTATCATATATGATATCGCAGGTTTTTATTTCTTATTTTGTCGTGCGTTAACGCTGGCGAGTTGAGCTGCTGGTATCATAAACTATATGTTACGAGCTTGCCGTCTGTCACTTCTTTCACATTCTTAATGATCCCAGTAGGTGGCAGTGGCAACCGCGTTCAGTAGTAGCGGAATTTATACTGCAATGACACGTGAAACAACAAAAATAAACAGCTTCATAAGTTGTTATTACTTAGGATATTTCTATGTCTTATTTTTAAAAGTCTTCGAACTCACATGACTCAAAATCCAGTACTTGAAAGTGATACTACTATCACTAACACAGTTTTCTGCGTTGTATTACCCATGATACCCCAGAAATCTGTTACTGCAATTGCGTTTGTTAGCAATATCAGTTTATAGGTGCACACTGAACTACTTACACCTAAATATCATTCCTTTGACATTAAAATTTTAAAAGCATATGTGTTCAAATGTTGACAAAGTGCCTGTAGGTTTGTCTGAAAACGGAATTCTGGAGCTGTTGGAGGTGACAGATCCAAATATATCGGATAAATAATGTTCCTAAGATACAGACGATGCTGATTTAACTGTCCAGGATGTAACTCCTCCAGCGGATGACATAAAATGGACAGTGAGAATAATACATCATTTTGTCGATTTTGACATAGCTGCTGCATGGTTAGAATACAGATAGAATGTGTCCAAAATAAATGGGTAAGAAAGGGTACAATGCAATATTACCCATTTAAACTTGATATTGGTCAAAATATAATCTACTACAAGAGGCTTACGGAACTAAATGAGAGCAGCTCAGAAGAGGATGATGGACAGCAAGAGTCCAAGTGTCCGAGAGTACTTCAGGTGATACCACCATTTCAGTCTAGGTCATGAAACGCTTTGCGCTTGTCAGAGATGAGAAATTCTCACCAGAAGTGCAGATAGAAATGTGGGTTGACAAGATGTAAGGGTCTCACGTCCATTCGTTGTACAAAATGCAAGGTATTATTATGCATCACAAGTGAACGCAACTGTTTCTTAAAGTTTCACAGTATGTAACCTAAAAACTTAAAGCAGCAAACTGAAAATATTATTTGTTTCTTTTTGTTCCTTTCATGATATTATGTGACATTTGATTCCCCAGGTATCAAATATGATACCATATATCAAATTTTATTAAAAGTAAAAATTAAAAAAGCAAAAGTATTTTTTGCAAATTTGTGCATGTAATACCCGAGAAACAGATTTTCATTAAAATAGGACGTTATACGTACTATCAGGACGCAAAAGGGAAAGGACCCGTGGCCACCTGTGGCTCGTTACAGTGTAATGATGTATTTAAGATTTATTTAGTTTATCACTCCAGTTACCTTTATTTATGGGTAAATATACGCACTACAGTGAAAAAGTCTGTAATACGAAAGTGAAAAACACTAAGCGATGCAGCAACTCTCAAACAGATGCAGAAGTCGTGTAATGGGAAGCTACACACAAGGTGCATTTCGGCAACCTATCCATCGGTAAACCATCCGTACTTGTTGTTGGTTGGTTGATTTGGGGAGACGGCACCAAGCTGCGACGTCATCGGTCCTATAGAATTAGGGAAGGATGGGGAAGGAACTCGGCCATGCTCATTCAAAAGAACCCTTCCGGAATTTGCCTGAGGCGATTTAGGGAAATCACGAAAAACCTAAATGAGGATGGCCTTTTGAACCGTCGTCCTCCTGAATGCGAAAGTGTGCTAACCAATGCGCCACATCGCTCGACGTACTTGCTGTCTATCATCGTTAGCAAATAACTAATTAGGCCATGAGTGGATCGAGCAAGTGTTTCCAAATAGGGCATACAGTGCCTACCGTCAAAAGTTTCAGTGTTATTCACGTTTTTGCAGTGAAATACAGATAAAATGGTAAGTGAGGGCAATAAAGTGTATGAAATTCCACTGAAGCCACCGAAGACCATGGTCCTTATACCAAAATACTCAGAAAATTCCCATGAACAACATCCGAAATTTTGTCGGTGGAGATGTGGTTCACCCAGTATTTCACGATTTACAGGGTTTTTAAGGTCGTAACGGGCGGTTTATGCATACTTCATTTAACCCATTCGGTGCTGGAAGTTTTAAATGTAACTGTGGTTGCTACATACCTCTCTGCGTTCACTGCAAATATTAAGAGATTATTAGATCTTATCGTGGACTGTGCTGATTTCAGACGATCTCTTTCTTCGTGCTGTACACGGATAAAATTTTCACATCTTCTACATCAGTAAATGTAGTCACGTTGCTTCATTACATTTATAAGCGGTGGTGAAAGTCGACTGGTCTTAGAAGCACCAGCAACAGGGGCACCTGAGATGAAAGGGCTTACAAGAAACGTGTAACAATTCTGAAAAGATTTATTTAAAAGACAATTGTTACATCAACACTAGACGCTGGTAAATTATATGGTATCATAGCTATACACGAGTAGAATAACTCCAACAGTGTCTTCGAGACATATGCAATAGCGGAGAATCTGTCTGATGGAAAGGCGGTAGCAGACAAGTCTGCGTTACGTCAAATGTTACTAAACGGCTTGTGACTGTATGGTTTTTATTTGCAACGTCTGTGCGCCTGAACACGGTTTCCTGACGCTTTGAATTGGGTACTTGACTGTTTTCTGGAAATCGTCTTAAATGATTAATTACGTCATTTTATGCTAATAACGTGCTTTTTTCTTCCTTGAATTTCAGTACTCTTTTACATAAACGAAAATGAAATTCAAATACTTTCAAAGCCCGCTAAAACGCTCCACTCAAGTCATGTCATGCCTGTGACGTCATCGGCTAGCTCGCTGCTCCTTCTGTAATAAAGCCAATTCACAGTGACGTCTTATTTTTTCGAAATATGAATTACAAATAGTGTGTAGTGCCACACTGTACCAATAAAACCCACAAAACCTCTTGAAAAATTGTTTTTGTGTGTTTCAGAGAATGAGAAGCTGCGTAAAAATTAGTTGTACTGTACTGGCAAAATGCCACCAGGTCGACGCCCAAGTCATTAAGGAGGTCTTAGCATTAATTTACCTGCGAGATACGCTTTCCCGCTATTACAGGGATGGATAGCGTCAGCAGACGAAATTAAACTCTCAATGAAAATTGTCGTTACACCATTGGTAGCTCGCTTGGTAGAGCGGTGGATTGTCGAATATTGTAAGACGAAATTCATAGGTGGCTGTTTCGAATCAAATCTACAACAGTATTTCAACTTGTTTATGAAACCAATCGACAGTCCTTTCTTATAAAAAGCAAATAACAATTACAAACCTTCACCACACCTATTAGAAACATAGTGTTACTGTGTTTTCCTTGGCATTTACATGCCCTTACATTTGCAATAGCTGTTCACACATGTCGCGTTCAAGGAGCTATTTTCTAGTTAATGTGACCACACACTTTTTACTTTATTGGAAACAATGGTTTTCTCATTTTCATACCATCCACCTAGGGTCCTTATTTTTTAAGCTTTTTAAGTTTCATCACCTTACATAAGATGTAGTTAATTCTGCTTCAGATACTGACGTTAGTTTACACTCAAAACAGCACATCCCTTATGTTTGCATTAGCTGCATGCTGTACCTGCTTTATAACTCTCCGGATACAAAACCACATCGTCCTACATCTCATTGTACTGTGGGAGTATGGTGATATCTTCACTACTAGCAGTGCTCTCTGATACAGGTAATTGTTTCAAATCAGATGCCTTTATTTTCAGTTGTCCATTTCTGAGACTAAAATTAATGTGAAGCTATATACAATATATCCCAATGTCGAAGCCACTGCTACAACGAGTTCTTGCTAACGGTATTTTCACATTTCGTGTAAAACTTTAAAAAGTTTTTGATTCTTCCAGGACTCGAATCTGTGTTCTTTTCATCAGCAGTCACGTGCACTATACGTTGCGCCACAGAGAGCATGCTTGTGGTAGTACGTCTACTGAGCATCTTGTGCAACGGAAATCAACACTAAGATTTTCCAAGAATAATTTTATTGTGCTCTGGGTCGTGCTTCATGACTGATGGTCGACAATCTAGCTATGAGATACGGACTCATTTGCAAAACTTCCACAATTTTTCGTTTTGAGCGAGTTTAAATGATATTACAAGGAGCAAGGAAAAGAACGTTCGTCCTTACACATATCGCAGCTCTAAATGAATGGAGCATAAACTCATCGATTTTCGTAAGGTTTCCACTAGCAGTGTTCACAAAATTCTTTTCTGTCGTTACTTAAAAGTTGTAAATGTGTTTTCCATCACCAAATAGTTAAACTATTTGCAGAAAAGTACGTAAAAACCTAGTAACTTCGGCTTACATTCCTGTAACCCACGTGTAGCTTCGTCTTAACTCCTACTCTGTGACGTCACCCAAGCCTCGGCCAGTAACATAGCGTTACCGACCACGTGACCAAATCTTGATATTTAATGATTTTTCAGCTTTAATTACATGAAAATAAGACATATTTTCTGAGAATATTGACAGTAAATGTGATTTGAATGTTACAGTCACTCCATGTAACAACAGTCAGAACCATATTTTTAACACAGGAAAATATCCTACAGCCTACAAGTTTCGTCCACTGTTCGACTAGCATTATTGCTAACTGGTTCTGCCTCAGTTCTTTAAGAACGCACTGAGGATACGTAAATAATAACCACATCTATATTTTCAAAATTCACGTATAAGTTTTTAATGGTATACCACCGAGATTTTCTTATGATAAAATGTGCTACTCACAAAACGATTGCATGTTACATATTGTATATGAGGCTTATTGAAACTGCGAGAGGAGCAAAGAAACATTCATCTTTAGAGTCCCACCGACATCGTTGTCTCCTTGGGCGGGACGTAAGTGCTTGTTGGTCAACATTGGATAAGGAAATGGTCGTAATAATCGAATCCCACTTTTCCGGATACGAGTCCACCAACGCATCCTCTAGACTACTTTGTACAGTATGTATAAACCTTATTTCATGCTAAATTACTACTATTTTACATTACCTGGGAAAGAAAGTGAAGCATCAAGAAGGGGAGGAGAAAAAGAAATGAAATATGACTGGTTGGGAGAGTATGTGGTGTTATTTCAGTGATTACAAATTCGATACAAGTTGACAAACAACTTGCAGTATGAGCCCACTTACTAGTAAGCTGATGCATCCCATATGGCATAGATGCAGGCACTGATTCGAATGAGAAGAGTGTTGTAAAGGCACTGTATCGTCTCCTGTGGCAAGTTGGCCAACAACTGTTGTCTGGATCTTAACCTGCTGGATACTGACATGGGAAATAGTTGACGTCCCGGCTGGTCTTACTTAAGTTCTATCGGAGACAGATCTGGGGATTTCGCTGGCTACGGGAGTACCTCAACATAATGCAGACAGTTCACAAAGACACGTGCCATGTGTGGACCAACAAAGATCTGTTTAAAAATGGCACCACGCTACTGTCTCATATGAGGTAACACTTGACGACGCAGTATGTCGGTGACGAAGCGGTGTGCTGTTACAGTTCCTTCAGTGACTACCAGTCATCACATGAAATCATACTAGACAGCTTCCTTCACCGTGATGCAAGAAGTAAACCTGCGTGCCTCTCCAAAACATGGGTATTCGTTGAACAATACAGCGTCCTCCCTGATGTTCAGACGTGGTCGCCCAAAACGGTGGCGATGAATATTTCTTCCCTCACGTTCTGATGTAGTCCAGCATCCCACCGCTATCATAACTTTACTCCCTATAAATCTGAATATTGCACGATTTGACCAGCAAATCAGTTGCAGACCTGCAATGAGGTCGCTGTTAAGCTGTGTCAGGTGTTAATAACACTGTCTCACACGACTACGCAGCATCTCTTAGATCTTCACAGTGCTCACTGAACATATGAGTTTCTCATACCCCTTATACACCCTACCACGCCTCCTAACAGCACTAATCATGAACAATAATGGTCTAGTTTTGTGGTTATTCTACCTACTGCAGAGATTGCATCTTTTTTTATTTACATACACTCTGTTGATCTTGAAAGGTGTCAGTAAGGTCCGTTTCATAAATGTTAAATCCAACTAACGCCTCAACGTGTAGACAACGGCTAGTTTTCGTGTTTCTATTTTCACTGCCTCGTCAACACTCATCCTCAGCTGCAGAGTGTGCGTCTGTGTTTAATTATTTATTTTCCCTTCATGCAGTCAATTTTCCTACCTATCTTTTCCCTTTGTGTGTGTGTGTATGTGTGTGTGTGTGTGTGTGTCTTTGTGTGTGTGTGTGTGTGTGAGAGAGAGAGAGAGAGAGAGAGTATGAGTGTGTGCATATGATTGTGTATGAGAGGATACGAGTTATTTGAAATCCGTTCCGGTGTGTTCAGAGCTCTTCGTAGAGCAGTAGCTTCGTAGTACAAACCTAAACTTCAGACAGCTTTTGCTAAAACCCAAGGCGCTGGTCAGTAAAAGTGAGCGCTTGTCCCGATTCTCGAGGTACAAGTGCCTAGTTGGCAGCGGTTGTTTTCCCCAACCATTGGTGGAGGGTGAATGTGTCCGCATCAAGGAACTCAGGCACTTTTCAGCAAGACTTGGTAAGTCAAGGACGCACTTCTGTGAGCACTGCTCTTCCATCATCGACAAAGCATTCGATTGAATAATTTCGATTTGTATCTGTGGTTAGCTTGGTACCATTCTTTGGGGAGACAAATGAAGGTTTTTGTGAGTCTACATTATTTCTGAGGTAAATTTATTTGTTTCGTGCGGTACGCAGCTTCGTACTTTGTCTTGAAAGTATGATCGAAAAACTTGGAATCTTGTGGTGCTTATGGTAATTTGAAATGTGCAATATTACTTGCATTTTGTTTCTGTGGTCTTGCCATTCATGTACTGCCTTCTATCTCTTGGACTGTTCCTATTTCTAATGCGGTTTGCTTTGTGAATGTTCGACTGAATGCTGGCCATCAGCAAACCGTGTGCTTATCAGTTCAAGAGTATCAGCCGTTGTCTGTGTTTAATCGATAGATCTTATTCTTCTGAGTTCATCGAGTATCCAAACATGCGTGTAATTCTGATTTATTTTGCAGTTTCTGAATTTATGGGAAATAGTCTTAATACTGGCCGCCAGCGAAACATATGCTTTTCCATACAGGAATATGTACCCATGGCTATAGTTATCGACAGATTCATTCTCCTATGATTAACCAGTACCCGTATATACAAGCAATTGTAATTTATTCACGATTTTGAATTTATTGAAGATAGACTAAATACTGGCCATTAACCAATTACGTGCTCAGTATACGAAGGCTACTGTAACGTAACCCTTTCGATAGTATGTACGATGGTTACATTCATTGTGGGATATTACTGCTTGGTAATGATTTTTATATTTTTAGGCCCATTTATGTGTTGGTGGGTGACCCTGGTAGTCCACCTAGATCTCGTTACACTCCCTACAACACTCTGCGTCTGGCGAACATTTACATTAGAATGGTTGATAGCCTGCATGCATTACGGTGTGAATCACTTAGACACGCACATCCCCTGGTTCCTATTTTCATTCTTTGATTCCCACAGAGTTGGTTGTGTTCAATTAGTTCACCTTTTGTATTTCTTTACTTTGCATAAGTAAGTGTTGATTAATGGAATTTCTATAGTAAAATACATTATACTGCTTACACAAATTTTCGCTTGGGAATGTGTCGTGTAAAAGGTTTCAACTTGTAGAATTTAATGAATTAATTAATTTTGTTATCAGAAGATTTTGTGATGAGTAATGATAACCGGGATTTCTTAACCACTTCCCCATCCAGTCATTCTGGAAAGGAACATCAAATGAACAACAGTTTTGAGTATTCACTGTATTAAAAAGGAGCCGGACCTTGCGTGAGTTAAACAGATAAAATCACAGATACCATTGCACAAACCACGATGTTATTTTCGTCTATCTCCTATGTGCGTGGTATGTAATTCATCCAGTCAGTATGCAGGGTGGCGAACATGGCGTGCGTGAACGAGACATGACTATCAGAGACGGGTGTAGAGGGTCAAAATACATTCAAAAAGCACAGGATCAGCGTTCATGTGGTCGACCATGCTCAGAATTATCCATACTTTTCGAGATTCCGTAAAACTGTTAGATGGTAGGGTGTTATCTAATGGTCTACTTTTATAATTCCAAGGATCACGTATTTCTTCATGTGTTCTTCCTCTGTGTTGCTAGACTGCACTACTGTGCTGCTTCACAAAATGTATTGTCTGATATTTTGTATTTTTATTTTTATTTGTCTTTATTGCAGTGTGTAATATCCACCTGTGCACCTTGTAATGTGTGGTGTGAGTACTGTAAGACCTTCGGTACACACACCATCAGATTATTTGACTTGTCGCTCTAACGAAGTAGGCGAGTGTTAGCAATATGTCTCGTGGTCTTATCGTGGCGTGTTTATCTTCTGCCGTTAGGTCAGACGATAGAAATGCCACTTGCACGCTTAGAGTAGCAGATTGACGGTGACCAACTTTAAACAGAACTTGATTAATTTTCACACACATTTATTAAAATAATAACAAGCATAAAAATAACTTAACTTGGTTCTGGATGCTATTTACAATTGACAATCCGAAGTTCCTTTGGTCTTGGTACGTTAATCTTATTCTCACATATCTTTGATACTTGACAATGTGTCTATACATTTCTCTTCATGGCTATGTACAGGAATATGATAATCTTATTAGGCGCAGACTGAAACTTGACTACAGACTGATGCAGACTGACTAATCGGAGGTATGTACTCTCGTTATAATACCTCGCGCGTTCACCTCACTGCGCGAGTGTAATCCACGAGGAGAAAAGGTTCTACGTTAGCTGGAATCTCATTGGCTGCGTGACATATTAATCCGCGGATCGGTGGAAGCAGAATTCGGTCCGTCTCGTAGAGCGGAGACGGACGAGCGCTGCGCCTGCGCTGTTGTGCTTAGCGGGGCGCGCTCTAGTGGGAAAGTTGTGTACGCGCTGACTACGCGGAACTATGTACACAATTACCCTCCTGAACCCACCGATTCCATATTCTGCTAGCAGTCATTGGATCTCGACCAACGCGAACAGCAATATCGCGATATGATAAGCCACAATCGCGATAGGTTACATTCCGACCTTTATCAAAGTCGGAAACGTGATGGTACACATTTCTCCTCCTTTCACGAGGCATCACAACAACGTTTCACCAGGTAACGCCAGTCAACTGCTGTTTGTGTATGAGAAATCGGTTGGAAACTTTCCTCATGTCAGCACGTTGTAGGTGTTGCCACTGGCGCCAACCTTGTGTGAATGCTCTGAAAAGCTAATCAATTGTATATCACAGCATCTTCTTCCTGTTGGTTAAATTTCGCGTCTGTAGCACGTCATCTTCGTGGTGTATCAATTTTAATGGCCAGTAGTGTACATTCGACGCCACATTGGGCCACTTGCGCGCTGGAGGGGGATGAAATGACGATGAAGACCGGACAACACTCAGTCCCTGAGCGGAGAAAGTCCCCGACCCACCCGGGAATCGAACCCAGGCCCTTAGAACGACATTCCGTCACGCTGACCACTTTATTTTGCATTTTGTTCGTTGCTGATCGTTGTGTTTGGTCGTTGCGGACATCACATGACATCCGTTCAAGTTCGTTGTTGATCCTTTCACTCAGTTTTTTATTACAGAGGCCAACCAGCTCTCTGACCGAACACGCTGAGCCACTGTGCCGGCTACCACTCAACGATCAGGGCGGACTTACGTGTAGTGGTTAAGACTCTTTGGTATTTTGTAAACGTGATGCAAATCTTGGGAGTGATTTTGTGGTGTTCAAGAGATCTGTTTACCTAACTGCAGCGTAGTAGTCAGTGAGATAATAGGAATGAGTGTGATAACTCGGTCAAAGCCGAGAATAAGGCTAACGATGAGAGTTCGTTACTGACGAACAAGACAGCTGATTTCAACCTGCTGGGTTATAGGGTCACCATGTTCGACGTGTGTGATGGCAGTTTGCCACAAGGATTGCTAACGATCATGCAGACAATGTAAGGAATGAGGAAATTAGTCAAGAGTCGCAAGAGGCGATCTTATCTCTAGATCCCATACATGACGATGTGGCACTAGAATCGCAGATGCAGAAATTCCTTTGTAACAAGTTTTTTAACTTCTATTGCAAGCCTTTTCCCATAACACATCCAAACACCATGGAATTAGAAACACCACATTCCAAGTGTTCGAGGGGAGTGCAGTTTGAAGATATTTATAGGATAACTGAGTAATGGGCATGGTAAGCTGAATTTTCTTTTTCTTATAATTTTATATCTAGTATGTGTATGCTTAAATGTATGGTTCCCTCTAGGTTACTATGTTATTCGTGATTATCTTCCGTTCCTGAATATTACGTGAGTGTCACCGTTGACTTAAGTATTCCTAATTGTGTTATAAGTGGGCACGATTCGTATGATGTTTAGGTAAGGTCGCATTATGTGGGGAATTGATCCAGCCGAAAGGGAGTGCAGACAGTTGAATTTGAGTGTTAAACTCTGAAAACTGCTGGGCGAGATGAATACCTTTTATACAGCATCATGTCTTTCCTAATGTTTCAGATTCTTTCGTTAGTGCAACGTTAATGAATTTAAGTTCAAGTTCAGAGAACGCTTGCTGTTATGTGAAAAAATTTCAGCTGCCAGGTAGAAGCGTGCCCATATGGATGAAGCGAGAGTTGGCATTAAGGATTTATTTTTATTTTGCCGGTCGCTGAAAAAGTGCTCTAAGGGAGAGGTTATGAAAATATGAATATGTCGTGTAGGACAGAGAGAATACTCGGAATTCGACATCAGTCTTGTATTGTCACTTAAATACACACCAAGATTTCTTTTAGTTTGTTTTACTATGGGACCTTGGAGACAGGAGGAACAGTGAAGGCTCCTACGAAGGTGAATGAGATGAACGACGATGGCAACGAGAATGCCAAATAAGACATTTTTTTCATGTGGCTTCTAAATGAGGATATCTTTCCATGTAGCAAGAGATGCATTACTGTAAAGGGTGACGATTATATGCTCATCAGGGTAACCAATGCCACGAGCTAAGTTACATAAGCAAGGTAGAGAAACAGCTATGACATTTTTGTGGAATAAGTAATGGATATATGAGCATCTCAGCGTGTTCATATTAATTTTTGTACTTTATACCATTGTCCTGGTACTGGTTGTAAGTGTCTTCCCAATTTAAATATTCATTCAAATGAGCTGTTATGTTAAGATATCTGGCTGGTGACTGTCAAACACGCATTAGAAGGAAGCGAAGGCTATCATTAGTCATCAAGAGAAAAAGAATATATATAGCAATAGGACTTCAAGGACACAATTCAAAGACTATGTTGTTGCGTAGAAAAGAATTCATGTAAGGAAACATAATAATGTAGTCCTACTAATTTTAGTAGTTTCTGGAATTGTAGCCTTTCAGCAATATTCTAAAGTGTCAAGAGTAGGGAGAAGGGTTGTACTAAATTGTGACGATCCTGTAGTTAAGAGGAATTGAATAGACAGAATTGATGCCTCGGATTTTTTTCAGGCCTTTTCTTCATCTTAGAGTATTGTCAATACAAAATATCTGTTTGTGATGTGAAGATTAGCTTCCTTGTTAGTCATGCCACTGAGATTTGAATTGTAAAGATTTATCACATTCTTGTGAATTACATCTTTTTTTATTCATTGTCATTTCGAAAAGCCAACCACTCAAGCTGCTTGTAAATTTGTAAATGATTGTTTCATACTCCTCTTGAGGAGGGCACTGTGCGGTGTGTGTGTCTAGTATTGTAGAGATTAATATTGCCCATTTGTAAACGGGTTTTTCTTATCTTCGTGTTCTCTAGAAAGTGGTTAGATGTTAAGATGCTTCTGTGTGTGTTAATGTTTCTAAATTTTGCCTGTAAACCAATGGACGTATATGGGGGCTCAAGAACGGATTGCGCTCGTGAGGAGAGCTATCGGGCCTGGCTGTTTGGGGGAAGCAGTGAGGGCCACTCTCCTTTCACTGACGGAAAAAAATTTTAGTATAAAAATGATTAATGTAGAGTAGTGGAATTTCAGAAATACATTTATCTAGGTGACATATTCAAATTATTAATATTCCAAGATCTCAGTTTAATGTAAGCACGAGATAAGCCATTGCAAATGTGCAATGCTGCTACATTAATAACCAATTTAACCGCCAGAATGTTAAATGGAGGAATGCAAACGAGCATGCATTGTGTTACACAGGTACTGGATGTCAGTTTGTGGTATGGAGTTCAATGAATGCGGCACTTGGTGGCCAATAAATGGAGGGTTAATGCCGTTTGTGGATGAGGCTGCAGTTGTCGTCAGATGATGTCCCATATGTGTCCGATAGGAGACTGATCTGGTGAGCGAGCAGGCCAAGGCAGCATGTCGAAACTCTGGAGAGCGTGTTGCGTTACAACAGCGCTATTTGGGCGAGCGTTATCCTGTTGGACAACACCTCTTGCTATGCTGGTCATTAATAAGGTCGTATCACCAGACTGAAGTAAAATTTTGCTCTCAGGATGCGTGTGAAAACCACGAGAATGCTCCTGCTGTCATATGAAATCGCATCCCAGAACATAACTTCAGATGTAGGTCATGTGTGTCTAGCACACGCGCAGGTTGGATGCAGGCCGTCAACTGGCCTCCTTGTAACCAATACACAGCCATCATTGGCACCAAGGGAGAACGAGCTTTCATCGCAAACCACAACAGAGCTTTACTTTCCCCTCCAATGACCTCTCACTTGGTTAAAATGGCTCTAAGCACTATGGGACTTAACATCTGAGGTCATCAGTCCCCTAGACTTAGAACTACTTAAACCTAACTAACCTAAGGAGATCACACATCCATGCCTGAGGCAGGAATCGAACCCGCGACCGTAGCATCAGCGCGGTTCCAGACTGAAGCGCCTAGAACCGCTCGGCCACAGTGGCCGGCACTCTCACTTGATGCCACTGAAATCGTAAATGGGGGTCGTTTCGAGCCAGTGGAATGCACGCTACAAGGCCTCTGGCTCAGAGCTGTTCTTGAAGCAACCGATTTGTAACACTTCGTTGCGTCACTGTGGTGCCAATTGCTGCTCATACTGCTGCTGCAGATGCAGTACGATGCGACAGACCCATACGCCGAGCAGGATGGTTTCCCCCTCTCGGTAGTGCCACGTGGTCGTCTCCTTGGTACCGTATATACTCGTGACCACCTGGCCAGTACTCATTTATAGTGGTTACATTCCTGCCAAATCTTCCTCCTGTGTTACAGAAGAAATATGTAGCTTCTCGTAGCACTATTACACGACCTCGTTCAAACTCAGTGAGGTGCTTATAATGGCGTCTTTGCCGTGTTAAAAGCACTCTTAATTAAATTCAACTCACGACGTCCATTCTCAAAGGTAACTAACACTCACGAGCGTTAAGGCCTGTATTTAAAGCAAACCTGATTTGTGGCGCTACTAGGGCCGCTCTTATGCGACTGATGCGAAATGTGAATAGACGTCGTTTTTCAGATGTAGAAACTCGCCTACCAACTTTTGTTTCTGTCGCACAACTCCTCATTGGTGTTGCGATTATTTTCCATCGGTGTTTGTCGCATGGGAAGGCGCTCACAGAACATTTCAACTGGCTGTCCCTTATGAAAGGCGGTCATTCTTTTGTAGTCCAAGGGCGGTGTCCAGTGTGGGTGGAGCACTGCCCTCACCAATCCCAAGGTAATACTCACTGATATCACGCCGGTTTCGGGCCACTAAATCCTGCTACCACAATGCATGACGAGTTGACAAAACTGTCTTGACGTCAGAAGCTATTCTGTCATCACTTTGTGCAGTGTGGCTATTGGCGAGATCACGCCCATTATCAGACCACAGATGGGACACACCGGGCACTGTGCAAAGTGACGTACACTGACTAAGTGCATCATGCAGCCACAATTCTGATGCCCATCGCACCACACAACATTTCTACAAAAATTTGGCAACCACAAGCTAAAAGAAGAGAGACTGTCTACCTGAAACGCTCCGCGCCATACCCACCCCAAGCACGCTCGTGCTCTACTATAACACGGGCTACAAGTCAAATAAGGTCCATCCGGGGTACGGATGAAGGATCCTTACCAAACTTGAGGCGAGAGGCAACAGGTGTTCCACCGGGGGATAGATTGGTATGTCATCAAAAAGATGTTGTTATTTGTTCCTTCCCCTGAGACCAAGATGCCCACCGTGTTAGTGTAGTCCACTTTCGAAATATTGTGCAGTTACCTCTATTACGTCATGAAGATTAATTTTTTATGCTCGAAAGGACTATGAAATCAAGTGTTTTGTGAGGCTATGTGGAAGGTATTACGTGAACCTTATTTAATTTAATTTTTTTCTTATGTCAGTCTGCGCAGTATGTTACAGTTCGTTTCGTGATGTAGCACATGTCTTATTAAATTATGTCACTTCGCTGGGTGCTACGTCTCGTAACATTTGCTATGCAGCTGGTGGAGCAGCCATTGCTCCTCAAAGTGCATTTCAGGTGTTGCATCTCTCGTCAGAGATGCTGCAGGTCATATATTCTCCCTGTCAGCATCGCGAGCATATTAAGCATACCCTTATTCTGGGTCAGATGATGGCTTGAAAGTCAGTTCAGTTATCAGTCCTTGTGTATTAGATTTCGATGCTCACCATTTCATCTAAACATCCCATCTACAAAGGGCACCCGTTGCTCCATTTCAACCTTCATTTTTAATCTAATGTTGCCTTGGGAACTTAATATGTCGTTGACCTGTTCTGACCCTTGGTTCCACGAGATGATGGTGTTGTCGACATACCTGTACCATACCTTAGGTTTGCAAAATGCCAGATATAATTCCTGTCATTCACTGGGAGTATTTTAGTTAAATTTCAGAGCATAAGTGAAACAGTTTCGATGTAACTTCTTGGTAGGTATGCCTCTGTGTGCCGCCAGGTGACACAATGGCGTACAGGGATATTTCTAAAAGATAATACGTTTATACACAACTGGAACCAAGTTACCAAGGCACTATGCAGATTGTTACGACTTGTCAAAATGTCAAGACGGAAAGGGGTCGACCTGAGCTCGGCATAGGAAGATTCCAGCTATGAATCTTCACTTGTAGACATAAATTAAGATAGTCACGTGAGGATGAAATTTTCCAGCAGCCCTAGAAACTAATGAATACAGCCATGTGAAAGGGCCTTAATAAGTGTAGAAAGCAGAGCCACAGTCAGAATAATGTCAGTATCAAGGAAGTAGTAGAATAGCAGAAGATCGCAGTAACTGAGAGAGAGCCAGAGTGTGAGATGGCAGCAGCTACCGATCCAGCAGCAGTACTTCATCTACGAGAAAACAGTATTAATCTGGAAATTTTGGAAATTTGTGGTTAGTTCTATGGGACAAAACTATTGAGGTAATCGGTCCCTAGGCTTACACAGTACTTACTCTAACCTAAACTAACTTACGCTAAGGACAACACACACACCCATGCCCGAGGGAGGAATCGAACCTCCGACGGGGGAAGCCGAGCGAACCGTGGCAACACTCCCGAGACCGCGTGGCTATTAATCTGGGCGGCACAACCGCAAACAGTAGGTAAGTGGCAAAATTATTTGTATCTGATATATGTTTAAATAAATAGTGTTGAACAGAGACAGACATTTTCTGTCTCATACAGCACTGTAGCGGATTTCAGTTGTTAGCAGCAACAAGTAACCGAATAGCGCTTGTTTCCTTTGAAGGAGTCCAAGGTTCCAGTGGTAAAATAATTAGTCCAAGTGGCCATTAATTCAGCAGACGTTACGACAAGAGGCAAAGATTGCACTTGTCTCTCAATTAGGCACTAAATATAGTGAATTGAATGAGATTAGTACAAAGAGCCAGATGGCTCTTTTCTCTTGATAGTGGGAAGCCCATACGGAATAGGATGGAATCATAAAGAAATGTGTTTCAATGGTAAAAAAATAGGTATCAACTCATTTACACATACGTTAAGGTATTTGATGATCAAACACCTCTCATATAAATATGTCTTATGTTAAATAAACTCATTGGAAGAGTTCATATCATCTTGCTGCTTTGGCTGATCACTATCCCTGCCAGATAACCTTCTCTTTTCCCGAACTCCGACCTTAAAAATCCAATAAGGATCTACTCCCTGTTGACTACATTATAAAGGTTATTTAGGGGAAAGCACAAAGAAACAATATCGTCGTTAATGGCCTGATTGCGCAATGCAAAGAAAAAAAAAGTGTTCAAGTAAGTGTGAATTCCTAAGGGACCAGACTGCTTAGGTCATCGGTCGCTAGACTTAACCGCTACTTAAACTAACTTGTGCTAAGAACAACACACACACCCATGCCCGAGGGAGGACTCAAACCTGTGGCGGGAAGAGCTGCGCAGACCGTGACATGACCCATTAAACCGCGCGACCACTCCGCGCGCCTGCACAATGCAGGTCACACCAACACTGTATCGGTAGCTTGGATCTGTGCTGGGACGAAACATGCCTGTCTTCCTGAATGTTCCGTGAAGAAATTTGCAACCACCAGACTAAGTGGACTACTCATGACCATGACTTCTAGCTGTTTATAGAAATCGCCATTCATATTCAGCAGCTCAAAGTAAGACATGCACCGTACGCACTGATGATATCGTGCAGGAAGTCGAACAAACATGCTTCGTACAGCAACTGAGTATCACTTTAGTAAACAAAGAAACAAAATCAAAGATATCTAGGATGTTGTTACGTTCAAGTTCCAGCTTCAAAAAATGTTCTAATGTGTGTGAAATCTTATGGGACTTAACTGCTAAGGTCACCAGTCCCTAAGCTTACACACTACTTAACCTAAATTATCCTAAGGACAAACACACACACCCATGCCCGAGGGAGGACTCGAACCTCCGCCGGGACCAGCCGCACAGTCCATGACTGCAGCTCCCAGACCGCTCGGCTAATCCCGCGCGGCAGTTCCAGTTTCTTCATCTTCTCAATTAAATGTTCCAACAGCCGAATCCTTATGTATATATCGGTTTGTCCTCGTGCTGTTTCACCAGTTGATGAGGTATGAGTGCTTGTGATTGATCTTAATGGTATATGCGTTATATATTAGTTTTTGGTAACCAATACAACTGAAGTCGAAAGGCTTTTGTATTGCGCAAGTCCTCTGTACGTCAGCGAATTCGGAACACACCTTGATTAGCCGATTCGTGTTCTGTCTGATCCGCTATATTGGATCTGCGCATATCTTTCATTAGGTTGTTGCATCATAACTATGAAAAGAGGTCATACGTCGTTTAGTGAGGACATTTAACAACGAATTTATACGAAGACGGAATTACGGTTTCTTAATGTTTCAGGAAATAATTTAAGGGAGCAATTTCTCTGACTCGCCCTGAATATACATAGTATTTCATAGGTCCTATTACAGGCTTCTAGATATTGTAGATGGGACTTAGTACATCAATTTTTGATGAACAAACCATTCTAGGATCTCAACTGCTTGGATATAAAAACAATTTTAAGATTGCATCATTTTAAAATTTCCCACTTCACGGTGTGGTGCATAATCGTAGAACTGCTCATTGTATGGATCGAGAAAGTTTTCCGTAGCACCTCAATATATCACGTACCATTTTTGTTCGACTACAACATCGGTTGCGACAAACTGATACCTTAGCAACCGGGAGGATTGACTGTGGTGCTCCACGGACGCGCACCATTATTTAAGGATCGTGGGTATGAAAGCACGTACACTGTTGCATGCCAACCTTTTGTAGGGTAGTAAAATAGATGAAACTTTCGAAGTCCGAGAGAGAAGCTATCTCGCTACAGACGTTTCTGGCGAGCCAGGAAACAGAATTCAGTAGAATGTAGTGCGGCAGAGCAGCCAAACAGGGTCGCGTCACCTTCGTTATGCGACGAAAGCAAGGCTAAGGGGAATGCAATAAACGCTACCAAGAGCTCTCACAAATCAGTTCTATGGTCGAAAAAGCTCTTTAAGCAAGCACAGCAGAAGGGAAACCGTTGATACCTTCGCAATAGCAATCCCTATGTGATCATGACGAGTGAGGTCGGGTAAACATTAGCCACAACTTTGCTCCATAGCTACCACAGCAGTTTAGCTCTTAAGGCAGTCAGTTAGATGGAACGATGGTGTACATGATTGCAGCGAAGTGACGTCTGGCGCAAGTCCGTTGTAGATTTCCTGCACGCTACGTACAACAACAGTTGCTACTGGGAGAGATGGCTACATCACCATAATCACCAGTTTCAGAGCTCAACACCACAGTCTGCCTCTGTCGCTGATGGGATGATCTGGAGGACTTTCTGCCCCATCACGATCATGACACCAGCTATCCTGACATTCCAGCGGACTGAATAGGGCCTACTAGGACGCATGCCAATATCGTCGAACTTCACAGCTGCACAATAGTCATCGCGGTACGGCGGATGACGAGAAGGGTTGTGCGTCGGATCACCTCCAAATTCGGCGTGTGTAAGTTCGACACACGCGTCGCCGTCGGTCACTGCCATGGCGTCGCGGTACAGTCACACCCGGGGCCCCCGCAAGCGGTGAACTACCAGTGCAACAAAATGGTTCAAATGGCTCTGAGCACTATGCGACTTAACATTTGAGGTCATCAGTCATCTAGACTTAGAACTACTAAAACGTAACTAACGTAAGGACATCAAACACATCGATGCCAGAGGCAGGATTCGAACCTGCGACCGTAGCAGCAGCGCGGTTCCGTACTGAAGCGCCTAGAGCCGCTCGGCCACAACGGCCGGCTACTACCAGTGCAACAGCCGGCTGGAAAGAAGTGTGCGGTGTTAGCTGTCGTGAGCGGGCTGGAGGTTGCTTACGACGCGATTCTTTTACTGCATATACCGGCGACTACAGGCCATTACCATCCTGCCGAGGAAAGCTGGCAAGGAGCGAAAAAGATCGGAAAAGACCGCGCCGAAATGCAGACTGGAACAGACAGCCTTGTAACGCTTCGGTTCAAACGCGTTCACACGGCGAGAGCATTCAGTCGTGCTGGCTTACTAGTGTCACGACTCTCGCCCCGTCCTCACAGCTTCACTTCTACCAGTACCTCGTCTCCTATCTTCCAAACATCACAGAAGGTCTCCTGCAACCTTGCAGAACTAGCACTCCTGGGGGGGGGGGGGGGGGGGGGGGGGGAAGGACATTGTGGTGACATAGCCTAGCCACAGCCTGCGGGATGTTTCCAGAATGAGATTTTCACTCTGCTACGGAGTGCGCGCACACAGTTTTAATCTGCCAGGAAGTTTCATATCAGTGAAAATCTCGTTCTCGAAACATCCCGCAGGCTGTGGCTAGGCTATGTCTCCGCAATGTCCTTTCTCCCAGGAGTGCTAGTTCTGCAAGGTTGCAGGAGACCTGATGTGAAGTTTGGAAGGTAGGAGACGAGGTACTGGCAGAAGTGAAGCTGTGAGGAACGGACCTGAGCCGCGCTTGGGTAGCTCAGATGGTGGAGCTTAGCTATGTCGGAGAAGTCTTCCCAACAACACGACTGCCGACATCGCGAGATGTGTACCAAATATTACTGCGCCGGTGCCCCAGGAATACCCTGGAAAAGGTATGGCGCATTATACGGAACGTGTACCTCCCAACGTCGGTCCGCTCAACATGGTATGTGGTGGTAAACAGGAAGTTCGCAACCAACCAAAGGCGGCATGCGATTCATTTGGCAGACACTCCATTATGTTTAAGCTGTACAACAGTGGACACTGATAAACATCGTTTAGCATGTAGTGGGGCGGCTCCGGTATGGCACTTGGCACGAAAAATATTGGCTTTCCTGTTATGCACTGCCCCTCACACAATTTCATCGGACACATCCTTTTCCCCCAATAATCTTATTTTCTGGTCCATAAAACAAATGCAGTGACATGGGTACGGGGAATGGTTGTGGGCAATGTCTACAACGAATCGGAAAAGGACACAATGGATTTTTGGCATTTTCTCCTGGATTGACACGCGAAGCTTCAAGAGCATAAGAAATATAGGCAAGACTTCGCTAATTATCTGCGGCGGACATTCACCAACATGCCGGCCAGATGTGTGACGGGTAAGAGATGAGATAGACGAAGTAAGTGAGACAGGCATCGATCACACTTAACGGAACCTTAGTTATTTTCGAGAAGACGACCCAGTCTCACGCCAACGTCTGGAGGACGGCTCGATAGATGGCTCTATTGCTCTGTCGACCGTCGGATGGTGATCAGGTGTCGCTAACAACTTGAATTTCATTTCATTGCTAGAGGAGCATGTTTCTTTGGTATTTGTACTATCAGCAATGTCGTCATGTCATTTTCATTTGGACAATTTCAGTTTTATTCATTTCCTGACTAAATTAATTTCTAATTACCCTATATTTGTCAAAATTTGGTCGTTGTAGCCAAAAAAAAGTGGTAAGGCGACCGCTCGCGCTAAAAAACAAGAAAAGGTTGGTAGAACTCTTGCCCGGAAAAGGCAAAAAAAGAAAGATGGTAGAGGACTTACCCGCGAAAAGCAAAGGTCCCGAATTAGAGTCTCGGCGCGGCACACAGTTTTAATCTGCCAGGAAGTTTCATATCAGCGCACAGTCTGCTGTAGAGTGAAAATCTTGTTCTGGCACAATTATATTTCTTCTACATTGTCGGGAACTGCGAGAAGTAACCAGTGGAAGCGTGCTGATCATCGTCCTGTTTCTATTCTGACCACCACATCCGTCGAAAAAAAAGTAAGTTTCTTCGCTCCTTCGAAATTTAGGTTAGTTAGTATGTGGTGAACCATGGACTTTATTTGGTTTGATTCTTTTGCATATTCCTACTATTTCAATTATTCCCATTTCTTATACTACCTTCTGCATATAAATCGTCCACAAACTCACTCATTTTCTTCAAAACACTCACAACAAACATGTCAACAGTCACACTGTTGATCAGTTTAACTGTACTTACCGGCACATATATCGACGATTCATCGGAGGCGTGAGCTTCGTTGTTGCGTACGCGGTCGCTACAGCGCAGCCAAACTATCTCTGTAGCTCTGAATGTCTATATTGGGAAGTCTAATGTCAGTTGGAGAGCTTTGCATCCGAACATGGCACGGCGACCTCCATGTCAGTTGAACTTGACGAGTTTTGGAAACATTGGACATTTAGGGGCTTTGCACCCGAAGACAACGTGCAGTTAGCGTCCTTTACATCCGAACACTATTTTTCTGCAGCCATTTTCAATGGTATATAGCGGGTTTTGTACCTATAAAACCTATACCATTGTGTATACCGCAGTGTGTCCAGCTCAAAATCGGATAAAAAGGAATTTTGCGGCTTCTGCATTTGGGCTACTCTTATAGATAAGGACTTTATCCGGCACATTTTATATCTACATCAAATAATAACGCTGCTGATGAAAGGCAACTTATGCTTGTTTGCTCCTAGAAGTTTGATATGTACTGTATGACACTAAATGTTAGTTACGTTCCAACTCTGACTCAGCCGTCAATTCCGAAACTGTTACTCCTTTCCACTCGTTAAGAAGCTTCGCTGTTGCTACGAGACGTGCAGAGTCTGGCCACGACGTGTCTGCTGTTTGTGTGCAGGTAGCTTCTGTCTTATGTTCGCATTTTACAGCTGCGTGTGCAGCTGGCTTGCTTATTGCTGCGGTGGGAGCCTTTAGACGCCGTAAATTTGCTAGACACACTGTTGCCACGTTTGCGTATATTTGGCTCTAACACTTTCCTCATGCCTCCTTGCTGGTAATATACAGAAATGCCATCACCTGTTTAATGCACATCCGCCGTATATAATCTGGCCAGCTTCTGTCATTTCATATGTAACAGCAAGGACGGTGTTCGTTTTACGGAGGGGTCAATTTAAAGCTCTACACAAAATCACGTTTATCTGTTTGTTAACATAGCTTCCCTAAATGTGATATTACTTGTTTCCGTGGTCATAACTAAGACAAATCTAAGATTGCACAACACCCTACGGGACATCGAACTACGTGGATAGAGACAAGCTTCAAAGCTCTATATCTTTAAGGTGATAGAGCAAACTGGATATTGTTTACCTAAAAGAGTATTGTTTTCTTTGTCTTTCTTCAGGAGGTCTATTGTAACTATACTGCAAACTTTTATTACATCAAGGAGTTCAAGTTCGTTTGGCGCCACTATGCTGTTACGGTTTATACGTAGTTTACTGTTCACAAATCAGGTACTGTAAGCCACCAAACAGCTATTTGTGAATATTGATTCACGTACCATATAATTAGCTGTCAAGCCAGAGAACACTTATTTTACTTTTTTACTCCCAGTGAGGACCATGGTCATAATTCTACCAATAACATGAGTTCCCTTCAGATACAGTTATTTTCTGACTCGAGTTATAAACTAACTAACGTATCTATCCCTAACTGCTGTAGAAACGTAAAAACTCTCGCATCATACCACTTAATCCCCTATCATCGGCAACAGATTTTACTATTACTCTGTACATAAAGCTGTTGGTGTTATGTTGTGGATGTGGATGGAGCGCTTTTCGCTAGAAACTGTTCCCGATTATCGGTATCTGCTTCAAGTATCCATTCTGTTATCCGTACATTCCCGAATTCTTCGGTTGAGTGTCAGAATATTCTAAGCTTCTAGGTGTTAAATCGATAAGAACCTTAATTGGCAGTCACATGTTGCAGATATTCTTAAACGTCTAAGCCCTGTAACTTCATCGATACGAGTACTATCAAATTCTGGAGATGGAAATATAGAACGGCTGACTTTCACTAGTTTCGTTCACTGATGTCTTATGACATCATATTTTACGGTCACTCGTGACTAAGGAAGGTGGTGCTTGTTGCAGACAAGCGTTTAATATGGATGATAGCGATGTCCACTCTAGAAACTGCCCTTTCAACAAAAAATGGTTCAAATGTCTCTTAGCACTATGGGACTTAACATCTGTGGTCATCAGTCCCCTAGAACTTAGAACTACTTAAACCTAACTAACCTAAGGACATCACACACATCCATGCCCGAGGCAGGATTCGAACCTGCGATCGTAGGGGCCACGCGGTTCCAGACCGAAGCGCCTAGAACAGCACGGCCACAAAGGCCGGCACCCTTTCAACAGTTGGGTACGCTGGTAACAGTCTCACAGTAGCACCATATAAAAGTTTTGTGAATAATCAATCACAGCTCGTAAACAATAGTAATATCCATTAATATAATGTTACAAGAAAATATTGGTTACGCTATCC
Source organism: Schistocerca americana (assembly GCF_021461395.2). NCBI lineage: Eukaryota > Metazoa > Arthropoda > Insecta > Orthoptera > Acrididae > Schistocerca > Schistocerca americana. The sequence continues at coordinate 856,327,855 of NC_060130.1, read as the reverse complement.
TTCACGCATTCTTAGTACAGCGTAGAAGGGAGTCAGGTATTCAGCCATAAAAATCTTTGATCAAATACCGAGTGATGCAAAGTATTCAACACATCATTTATGAAATGAAAACCCACGACTAATAATCGTACGATGTGCGCTTTAGAGATACTGAAAGTTACATATAAATCATTGTATGTAAAGAAACCTAGCTTAAGACATTTTAAGACTGCCACTCGCTGTAAATATGACCTGGATGTTCGTGATGATTACCACAAGTTGTTGATTGAGACCCCTGGTAACGCAATCTAAATGAACTGTAAGTTCTGAAAGGAGAAATTCTAATCTCTGCCGTATTCGAGCAATGAAAGAGTTCATCGGCGACAAATGAAAATTTGAAACAAGGCTAGGGTTCGAACCCAGGTCTCCTGTTCACTAGGCAGACACGTTACCCATCTACGCCACCTTAGCAAAATGGTTAGACATAACTGCATCGACTACCCAAGTGTGCCTCCCCCCTCAATCCAAATGTCCAGTTGCCACACACTACCGAAATTGTGTCCCCTAGCCCTTTTTTCTATGTTTACTCGAAGGCTAGTATGAATATTCGCTGTACAGCATTCTTGCAGGACTTCGCGTTATGCGACGAGCAAAAAGTCTGGAGGGGGAAGGTTGAGGGGGGGGGGGGATGGAAGCGTGCTCGGGTAGTCCGTATGGCTAACCATTGTGCCTAGGTGACGCAGATGTTTAACGCATCTGCCTAATGAGCAGGAGATCCAGCTCCGAATCCCGGACTTGGTACAAATTTTCATTTGTTGTCTGTGAATTGTTTCATTGCCGAATACGGCAGAGATTCAAATTTCTCCTTTCTGAACGTATTCTACGTCCGGTCGTGCGATCAAACACGGAAATGGCGTATATTCTTTCGGTTGTCTGCAAAAGAAGAGACACCATTCCTATAGATACCAATTTTCACTACTTCGGAAGTGACGAAAACTTCAGAAAAAGCAACGATGGAGTTTGATCTGAAGTAAATCGGAATAATTTAGATTCGGGTATTGATTACCAACCAAAAACAATGATAATTTGTCGTGTGCGAAACCATGCCGTATAGACTCGACCAGTGTAGAACAAATGTGATAGTCTAAGTGAGAAACCTATTAACTTATGAATTGTTGTGATGGAGAAAATGATATCCGGTGACGTCGTCTTTGCAACCGCATGCCTTGGTGTTGCATCGCATGTACTTAACTGTTATGCTGAAAAATCTTACGAAAGACAAAAGTAAAAGCATTGTGTGATTAAATTCTGTTGGCACTGAGTAAAATGCAATTTAACTGAACTTTATGTTCGCACATTGATAATTGAAGGATACGTGATCAGAATTGTAAAACAAAGGAAGTATGCGAATAATAAATATCGAATACCAAAAATACAGAAAACGTAATTCAACGATCAGTGAGAGAGGTTGCAGCATTAGTTACCTTGTAATCACCAGCCCAGAGTGTCAGATCTAACATTTCAGACACCCCATATGTATATCGTCGCACAAAGAAAATTTAAAAATAAATAACGTTGTGATGTTACAGATAGTGATTACACGAGTTTAAGTCACATGCAACCTCTGATATTTGAGTGAAAATTGTATTCTCACTACCATGTGCTCTGGTGAAATCGGATAACTACAAATGCACTAACTTCCCCACCGCAGCTCGAATGAAAACTACAAGGCCAATATTACCTCGATTTGTTATAGTTTGTAGTATATGCACGCTCCAGCAACAAAAAAAAAATACGTTAACACACTAAGCAAGCTGTGAACCTCACCAAATCCATTATAGCTGCAGATTGAATGTAACCATCTCCAACTGACAAGTGTCTAAAATACATTTATTTAACGAACTGGCAGGAACAAGAGGACAAGTTTCGCTCACTCACCCATAGTTCTACAGAAAAATAGTTTGGTAGCTAGTACCCAAATTAGCTGTCACTTTCGTCGGTCTAGAAGCGACTAAGGCGTACCTCGCGATACTTTATACAGAAACGCTTCACTAACAGACGGAACTCGCTTTGGACAGACTCTGAGACCAAGTGACTTACTCGTGAGGCTGGGTTTCAAGTGATACGAAGCACCAGTCGTGTGAAAGTGGCTGTGTTAAAACTTCCTTGTAAATGGTCAGCATGTTGTCATATTCATCACTGAGAAATTTTAATACAAATATAAAAATGGTTCCTCCCATACAATAGCGAGGGGCCGCAATTGTAATGCATGGAACCCGCAAATAACTAAACCACGCGCATCAGGTCGGTTTTGCATAGTCATCTATAGTACCACCTCCTCTTCCTTCACATTTATATTGCATAGTGATAGAATAGCAGTTAGTTGAACACATGTCTGCAGTTGGTTCGTAACACCGCGTAGCCTTGACACTGGTGCCTGGAAGGATAGCTGTTCCCTGTATGTCGTGGCGATCTGAACGTCACTACATCGCTCACGCCTCCTCCATCGCCGTATTTCCTATCTACACTGACTCCACCCCTACTGGCGGAAATCACAACTTCTTGACTGTGACACACACATGTCACCAAACAAAGACAACGTGCGCAAGAATGAGCTCTCCTCTTTCATACAGTGTAGACACATGACTGAAGTGATGAACATTTAAGCCTGACGTTTTAATTACGAGATATGTGAATTTTAATATGTGGTATGTAATATAATTAATACGTGGCCTTCATTGTTCTGACAAATACCATAGATCGTGGTGACTTCTGCTGCTTAGGTCGTCCTTAGACCTCTACACTCGAGATGGCATGCTAGGTAATAATTAAATTTTCAGCCATGGGAAAGAGTAGCGTTACACAACAGCAATCTTGAATTTAAGGTGTAAGAATGATTTGAAGCTCACCAGGTAATGTGTTTCACCTCGGAAGTCCAATAAAATGGGTCTGTAAACACATACTTACTGAGATTTGCACAGTTCTCATTGGTCTGACGTTTGGTTGCGGATATGAGCACAGATCTAGCATTGGCAATCTGCCAACAGGGTCACCAGGACAAGATATGTGACTAATATAAATTTCTGCTATGGTTAAAATAATGAAAGTAGCCTGATAGAGAAAAAAAATTTGTATATAACGTGCTGTCAACAACGAGGTCGTCAGAAACGGTGCAGAAGCTCAGATTATGTAAGGAGGGAGAAGGAAATGGGCAGTACCCTTTCAATGGAATCATTCCGGGGTTTATCTTAAGTGACCTACAGAAATCGCGGATAACCTAATTCTGCAGGGCTGAAAGAGGATTTGAACCGTCGTCCTCGTGAAATGAGTCCACTCTGCTAAGCGCTGCGCTATCTCAGGTTGCTGGTCCGTGTCCCCAGTTCAGAAAAATATCCACATCTAAGAATACCATATGATAATTTGTTGTACCGACAGCTCCGGCATCTCAATAACAATGATTCCCTAGCAAACAAACAGGTAAACAGTGGGAAGCTTAGTTCAGCCGCTATGCCGTAAATGGATGCGCGTGTAGTGGCCGAAAACTGTGTAACCAGTGAATGAGAGTTAGCAATAGCGAATAAATCAGTCAGTCTCTTGTTTGGAAAGGACGTATTCAGCAGCTACTGCGATTCAAAGAGTGAGTAACTCCTTACACTGAAGGGCACAGAGGATCACCACCATTGACAAGCGTCGAGTTGAACGTCTCTTATGAATTACAGGTGTCACGTTGAGCCGATCGTACTAACCTCTCTCAAAACATTCGACACTTTCTTGAATGTGTTATGCAAGACCGCAGTCTTTCACTGAAGCCTCTATTTGAGGAAATCCGTTTTGTGCATAATATCATACCATAATGTATGTTGTTGCCGTGGTCTTCAGTCCAGAGACTGGTTTGATGCAGCTCTCCATGCTACTCTATCCTGTGCAAGCTTCTTCGTCTCCCAGTACGTACTGCAACCTACATCCTTCTCAATCTGTTCAGTTTGTCCATCTCTTGGTCTCCCTCTACGAATTTTACCCTCCGCGCTGCCCTCCAATACTAAATTGGTGATCCCTTGATGCCTCAGAATATGTCTTACCAACCGAACCCTTCTTCTAGTCAAGTTGTGCCACAAAGTTCTCTTCTCACCAATTCTACTCAATACCTCGTCATTAGTTATGTGATCTACCCATCTAACCTTCATCATTCTTTTGTAGCACCACATTTTGAAATCTTCTATTCTCTTTGTGTCTAAACTATTTCTCGCCCACGTTTCACTTCCATACATGGCTACACTCCATACAAATACTTTCAGAAACGACTTCCTGACACTTAAATCTATACTCGATGTTAACAAATTTCTCTTCTTCAGAAACGCTTTCCTTGCCACTGCCAGTCTACATTTTATATCCTCTCTACTTCGACCATCTTCAGTTATTTTGCTCCCCAAATAGCAAAACTCCTTTACTGCTTTAAGTGTCTCATTTCCTAATCTAATTCCCTCAGCATCACCCGACTTTATTCGACTACTTTCCATTATCCTCGTTTTGCTTTTGTTGATGTTCATCTTATATCCTCCTTTCAAGACACTGTCCATTCCGTTCAGCTGCTCTTCCAGGTCCTTTGCTGTCTCTGACAGAATTACAATGTCATCGGCGAACCTCAAAGTTTTAATTTCTTCCCCATGGATTTTAATTCCTACTTCGAATTTTTCTTTTGTTTCCTTTACTGCTTGCTCAATATACAGATTGAGTAACACCGGGGAGAGGCTACAACACTGTCTCACTCCCTTCCCAACCACTGCTTCCCCTTCATGCCCCTCAACTCTTATAACTGCCATCTGGTTTTTGTACAAATTGTAAATAGCCTTTAGCTCCCTGTATTTTACCCCTGCCACCTTCAGAATTTCCGGTTAACATTGTCGAAAGCTTTCTCTAAGTCTACAAATGCTAGAAACGTAGGTTTGCCTTTCCTTAAACTGTTTTCTAAGATAAGTCGTAGGGTCAGTATTGCCTCACGTGTTCCAACATTTCTACGGAATCCAAACTCATCTTCCCCGAGGTCGGCTTCTACCAGTTTTTCCATTCGTCTGTAAAGAATTCGTGTTAGTATTTTGCAGCCGTGACTTATTAAACTGATAGTTCGGTAATTTTCACATCTGTCAACACCTGACATCTTGGCCACAATAAGGCGTTCTCTATGCTGTTTATAATAACTTACCCATATTCCTATTTTTTTAATCATTATTAACCCTTCTCCTGCATTACCCCTATTTCATTTTGTATTTATAACCGTGTATTCATCTGACCAGAAGTCTTGTTCCTCCTGCCACCTAACTTCACTAATTCCCACTATATCTAACTTTAACCTATCGATATCCCTTTTTAAATTTTCTAACCTACCTGCCCGATTAAGGGATCTGCCATTCCACGCTCCGACCCGTAGAACGCCAGTTGTCTTTCTCCTAATAAATACGTCCTCTTGAGTAGTCCCCGCCCGGAGATCCGAATGGGGGACTATTTTACCTCCGGAATATTTTACCCAAGAGAACGCCATCATCATTTAACCATACAGTAAAGCTGCATGCCTTCGGGCAAAATTACGGCTGTAGTTTCCCCTTGCTTTCAGCCGTTCGCAGTACCAGCACAACAAGGCCCTTTTGGTTAGTGTTACAAGGCCAGATCAGTCAATCATCCAGACTGTTGCCCCTGCAAATACTGAAAAGGTTGCTGCCCCTCTTCAGGAACCACACGTTTGTCTGGCCTCTCAACAGATACCCTTCCGTTGTGGTTGCACCTTCGGTAGTGCTATCTGTATCGTTTAGGAACGCAAGCCTCCCCACCAACGGCAAGGTTTATGGGGGGGGGGGGGGGGCATAATGTATAATTAAATAAATAAGAAACACCGAAGAGTGTAAGAGTGTATCTCTGACTTTTGGTGCTTCATCACTGCATTCATGGTGAGACCTATTCTGCTAAACGTAGCTTCCTCTGCAGTATATACTTTAGTAAATGTTATAGTATTCTCTTATGTTTCAGCCCCTTCACATCTGTCAACTATTTTCTCTGTAATTCGTAAATATTTAATATACTGTTGTTATGTAGGTATGTTCGTTTCGCTAACGGACAAGCCTTATTACACTTTTAGCTCTTCCTAGCACTTCCATTTCTGATTTTTGTTAGTGTTTTTCTTTTCTATTTTGCTACTGTCCATGTCTGAATTCCTAATTTCAGTGACAGAATCGTTATTGTTCTGTAGAATTTCACAATTGTTTCTGTGTTTACCTAATTTTTGAAATTGCTGTCGATATCATCATATTCTTATTGATAAGTTTCGACATTTCTCTGCACTTTTTGTTTTGAAAATATGAAATATCTCAGCCCAAGTCGATAAATTGTAGGGGTTGCTCCTGGGTTTTGTTCTGAGCACGATTATTGATGGAATCGGTTCACTGCCATGAAATTCCATTACCCTTTTTTTGCAGCGAATGCCTTGCAGTCACAGTCTTTTGCCATAACGGATAATTTATAGAGAAACATTTGGAACTCATCTTCGGTTTTCCCAAATGATCTAACATTTATAAGGCGTCATCAGTTGATACGGGGTCCACAGAAATTGTACAGTTTGAAATGATTGCAAGGAGAAATTTTATTTGTAGCACACATGCAGATGACCAGCAGGTAATAACTAATCGGCAGCCTTTTAGCGGGGCATTGTTGAACTCTTGACAATAATCTTTTGTGCCCATACAGCCGGTTCCTTATTCAGTTCTATCAGGCACAAATGCCCGCCCTCCCTGTCTCTTAACAGACCAATGATATCTTAGACCAATACAGCAAGATAATACTATGAACACTGATGTAAGGTTCATGTCAGAGAGTACTTATCATGTACCACACGTTAGTATTTCATTCCGTTCCGATCAAGAACGGAACGTGGAAAGAATGAATGCTTAAACGTTTCTGTGTATGTTGTAATTAGTCCAATCTTGCTTTCATGATCCCTAATGGAGCGATAAGTAGGGCGCTGTAAAATATCTTGATTGTTCACGTAATACTGGTTCTTGAAACGTTTTAAGTAAACTCACGAGGGAATTGGCGTGTATCTTTTAGCCTCTGCCAGTTCAGATTGTCAACGTTTCCCCCGACTCTCTCCCACGAGTCATATAACCCTGGGACCATTTGTGCCGTTCTTCTTTGTGTATATTCAATACATCCCGTTATTCCTATTAGGTATTGGTTCCACTTAATGGACCAATATTCTAATACGGGTCACGCAAGTGATTTCTGAGCAGTCTCCTTTGTAGACTAACTGCATTGTTCCAGCACACGTTTCTGAGTTAGTTTGTATTTCAATATACTGTAGATACATTGAACAACAAACGGTTCGCCCGCATCTCGTGGTCGTGCGGTAGCGTTCTAGCTTCCCACGCCCGGGTTCCCGGGTTCGATTCCCGGCGGGGTCAGGGATTTTCTCTGCCTCGTGAAGGCTGGGTGTTTGAGTGATGTCCTTAGGTTAGTTAGGTTTAAGTAGTTCTAAGTTCTAGGGGACTGATGAGCATAGATGTTAAGTCCCATAGTGCTCAGAGCCATTTTTGAACAAACGGTTCCTTGTGTTTTGAAGAAAGTACAGTCCATACCCACGTACAAAAATGGTAGCCGAAGTGATCCATGAAACCAAAGTCCAATCGCATTGACGTCCATGTGTTGAAGAATTCTACAACATACTCTGAGCTTAAGCATATTTGAGGAGATTCGAATGACCTCCTCCATGCCAACCAGCATCGATTCCAAAAACATCGATTACGCGAAATAGAACTTGCATTTTTCTCAAAAAACATTCAGAAATCCGTTGGTTAAGGCAGTAAGGTGGAGGCAACATTTTTTGACTTACGATAAACATTTTAAGCGGTACCGCGCCTACCTTTATTAAGACAAGTACAACTGCGTGGGTATCAAACAGAATACGTGACAGGACTGCGGATGGATAGGAATAGCGCAGCATGTTTTCTTGGATGGAAAGTCGACAGAACCAGAAATAAATTCGTATGTATTGTGACACTTGCTGTTCACGTTTTATATTAATGACCTTTCAGACTATATGGCTAGCAATTTCAGACATTTTACAGATGAAGCAGCTAGTTATAATGAAATACTGTCCGAAGAAAAATCTGCACAATATTCAGTGAGATCTTGATAAGATATCAAAGCTGTGCAAAGATAGATAACTTGCCTTAAATGTTCTTTAATGTAAACTGAGCACTTCACAACACGAAAAAATTTGTATCTTACGATTACATTGTTAATGAGTCTGAACTGCAACAAATGAATTCACATTAAAACTCGGGTGTAATTATTTAAAAGGAAAGGAAATGGAATGATAACATAGAGTCAGTCGTAGGTAAGGCAGAAGGTAGACTTCGGTTCATTGACAGATTGCCATTAATAGTTTGTTGGCAAACAAGCTGGCGGTCGATACGAGTACAACTTGAAAATGATTTACGTCCTCAGAAACACCGTTCAGAAAATGATTTACGTCCTCAGAAACACCGTTCAGAGTCGGCTGAGACACACAATCTCATTTAATACGTTGGTGTCATTCACAGTAGAACATACACACACACAGTATTACACACTTGCAAAAAACTACATATAGCTTTGCGTTGTTACGTATCCCACGACAGGTAAGCGAAACTATAATTAGGTTGTGTCTGACTTCACATTCAAATTTACATTTAATTTAATTCATCACGATTCGTGGGACCATTTGATCAAAATATGTTGTATATACTGATAAAAACATTTAATAACTATAATATAAAGTTGCAAAAATTAATAAAAACATTTAAAATAGTAAATAAAGTAAATTACGCTTTACAGTACGAAGCTCTAAACTATCGGGAATAGCTATTTTGCAGGATAAAATGAGTGTGCCAGAAGGCGACTTGCCATCTAGATCTGAAATTCTTTACTTTATCAATTAAATTTAGCAATTCTGCCTGAAGTCTATTGAAAATGAAATTGCAGAATAGTTCAGACTTTTTCGAAAAATTCTTAAAGAAAACTGACTCCTCCTTTCTGAATTAGAAATATTTTTCGTAAATTCAGAGAACTACCAGAAATACAAGAGAGTGAAAGTATCCGAAGACAGCAAGCATTCGTGCTTCAGTGTCAGAAATTGGAACTGGCCTTTTTGTATTATACTTGAGATATCAATTCAAGTTTCATTTATTATCAAAGTGCACTGTTTCCCTACACTCTAGAGAACGAACACGGAAGCTGTTTGTCTTTCTCAGAATAACCACCGTGTGTCAGGAACAACCGGTAACAAATTATTTGCGACCATGACTTCACGAAGGGATGGCCAGTATTGTTGATTTAATTTTATTTCCTTCTAATACCTTGCTAAAATATTGTTGAGAGTAACTCGATTCTAAATTCTACCGAAGCAAATGAAGTGAACGTTGATTTTAATGTACCAAAATTGTTCTTTCTTATATGTTAATATTTCGTACTTTGGTTTAGGTGACTACGTTTCATTGATTCGTTATTCCCAAAACATTTCGTTACACTCTGACAGAGGTATAACCATCACAGGAAATCCATAAACTTAGGGAGAGAAGAGTACAGAAGGAGGAGAAGAAAAGTGAGAGAAGAAGAACGCAAGCGTTATCGTCACAAGCAAAAGTATAAACGCGCATTTTAGCGCCCGAAATGGCTGCTCATATGTAGAAAAGCGCACGTCAAGTATGGGGATTTAGGTTGCACAAACCTCACGAATGTGAGGTGAGCTGAAAGTAAACTATTATTTTGTCTTACGTCAGAAAGAAATTATTGAAAGCATTATCGTATATAACACACACACACACACACACACACACACACGCACACACACACACACACACACTTTGCATTTTTAATGATTTATTGTAATTTTAGCACTTCAGAATGTTTGTCACCATTTTAATCTGAATAAATTTCACTACTGAGGCCACATTCAACAATATTGTGCATTGTATGGCTGGAAAGAAAGTTCGTATTACCATAGAAAACTAAAACAAAGTAACATTTATCTCTAACGGTGTGTAATTTTGCCACATAAGCAGTGTCATGTATCATGCATGAAACATGCTCGACAACAACGTGTGATCATACGAATAACATTATTCATGAATATATTACTGTCCGTGAGGTCAGGTAAACATCACAGATTGTTTGCTTTAGTTCACTGCATGGACTTTGCTTCTGTCTCTAAAGAACGTGGTAAATATGACAGCATTTAGTTTCTGCAGAAGAACCTGTGAGTAGTTTGTTTCTTCCGTAGTACAGCCCAACTTCCCACGCACGAAAAATGTTTACGGCAGTGTCATGTGTTGTCTCTACAATTGTCGGTGGCGTACATCCTACTGCAACACAGCACGTCTTCAGCGGAGTAGCGGGAACACAAAAAGTGACGTTCCACTCGACTGGCAGCACTTACACACGTATTCCGACACCAACCGTGCGTGCGCTATATTCGGCTGTGTCGGAAGGACGGAAATGGACGCGGTGCAACGTATTTGGAGCAGGCGTCGGCGCACACACGCGGCCGAGTTTACGTAGCGCTGGGATTAATCCGCTCCGCTGAGCGCACGGGACACTATAATGGGGAGCGTCGCCATAATTACCAGCTGCAGTGTTAAGCCGCGCTGACGTTTGTGCGGTCCGCGGACCTGCGCCATAATTATGTGCGAGCGGGCGCGGCTCTTAGCGTCAGCCGCAGCGCGTAGCGCAGCTCGCCGTCTGGACGCGCCCTATGACATCGGCTGCGGCTTTGCGCCTGCCCGCCTCTCGCCCCGGGCCGACAAACTGGTTTGCACTGGCGGTGCTGCGCCAATAACGCCGTCACGTGGCCGCACGTAAATGTCACCCTCTGCGCTCTCCTGCGAATACACTACCGAGAAAAGCTAACCTCAGCCTGCGCATAAACAGGGCCGTTGCACCGAAAGACCACGCCTAGCGTGCTGGGACCGATGAGACTGCGCGGATGATTAACGTCACTCTGCAGTCATCAGTAACATCCGGAGAATAAAGATCTTTTCGAATGCGCTGAATATTTAATCATTTCATTCGCAGAAGAATCCTTATTCCCTTAACAAATTTGTTACCATGTGTTTTAACCTTCAAAGACCATTTCGACCGTTAAGTCTAGACCATCACATACACTACTGGCCATTAAAACAGCTACACCAAGAAGAAATGCAGATGATAAACGGGTATTCATTGGACAAATATATTATACTAGAACTGACATGTGATCACATTTTCACCCAATTTGGATCCATAGATCCTGAGAAATCAGTACCCAGAACAACCACCTCTGGCCGTAATAACGGCCTTGATGCGCCTGGCCATTGAGTCAAACTGAGCTTGGATGGCGTGTACAGGTACAGCTGCCCATGCAGCTTCAACACGATACAACAGTTCATCAAGAGTAGTGACTGGCGTATAGTGACGAGCCAGTTGCTCGGCCAACATTGACCAGACTTTTCAGTTGGTGAGAGATCTGGAAAATGTGCTGGTCAGGGCAGCAATCGAACATTTTCTGTATCCAGAAAGGCCCGTACAGGACCTGCAACACGCGATCGTGCATTATCCTGCTGAATTGTAGGATTTCGCAGGGATCTAATGAAGGGTAGAGCGACGATTCGTAACACATCTGAAATGTAACGTCCACTGTTCAAAGTGCCGTCAATGCGATCAAGAGGTGACCGAGAAGTGTAACCAATGGCACCCCATACCATCACGACGGGTGATTCGCCAGTATGGCGATGACGAATACACGCTTCCAACGTGCGTTCACCGCGATGTCGCCAAACACGGATGCGACCATAATGATGCTGTAAACAGAACATGGATTCATCCGAAAAAATGACGTTCTGCCATTCGTGCAGCCAGGTTCGTCGTTGAGTACACCATTGCTGGCGCTCCTGTCTCTGATGCAGTGTCAAGGATAACCGCAGCCATGGTCTCCGAGCTGATAGTTCATGCTGCTGCAAACGTCGTCGAACTGTTGGTGCAGATGGTTGTTGTCTTGCAAACGTGCCCATCTGTTGACTCAGGGATCGAGACGAGTCTGCACGATCCGTTACAGCCATGCGGATAAGATGCCTCTCATCTCGACTGCTAGTGATACGCGGCCGTTGGGATCCAGCACGGCGTTCCGTATTACCCTCCTGAACCCACCGATTCCATATTCTGCTAACAGTCTTTGGATCTCGACCAAGGCGAGCAGCAATGTCGCGATACGATGAACCGCAATCGCGATAGGCTAAATCCGACCTTTATCAAAGTCGGAAACGTGATGGTACGCATTTCTCCTCCTTAGACGAGGCATCACAACAACGTTTCACCAGGCAACGCCGGTCAACTGCTTTTTGTGTATGACAAATCGGTTGGAAACTTTCCACATGTTAGCACGTTGTAGGTGTCGCCACCGGCGCCAACCTTGTGTGAATGCTTTGAAAAGCTCAGACATCGGATGACGAATGTAAGCGGTATTTTGAGCATTCGCAGTTTTCTATGCAGGATGAATTGCTATGCAGAGAACCAAGTAGGGACAAGGGGTAGTGATACTACCGAAACTAAGGAATACAGTGCTACAAGAAGCTCGTGATCACATATTAGCGGGTCACAGAGGCTGCAGATCTACCGACAGAAGACTAGCAGTAAGGTACTGTTGGAGGAATAGGCAGACGAACGTAAACGAGTATGTGCGAAACTGCATTTAGTGCACACAGAGGTTGGATTGGTGTCAAACAAGAGTACCATTGCAGGGGTTATCTGAAGCATGAGCACCATTCAAATTTCTATGGATTGATGTTTTAGGTCCATTCAATGAAACAACTGCAGGGGACAAGTGCGTACTCACAATAATAGATAACTTTTCAATGTATGTATAAATGGTCACTACGCTGAAACAGTTGGCAGCAACAGTGGCAGAAGCACATTGGATACTGAAGCCTGGAGGGCCTGAGACAATACTCACAGAACAGGAAGCGAACTTCATATCTGATCTATTCAAGGTATTGTGTAAGTTACTGAACGTGAAGATGTTAAGGACGAGGCCTCCTCATCCATAAGCCAATGGAAGAACTGAAAGAATGTTCAAATGTTCAAATGTGTGTGAAATCTTATGGGACTTACCTGCTAAGGTCATCAGTCCCTAAGCTTACACACTACTTAACCTGAATTATCCTAATGACAAACACACACACATGCCCGAGGGAGGACTCGAACCTCCGCCGGGACCAGCCGCACAGTCCACGACTGAAAGAATGCATAGGACAATCGATAAGATGCTTGGATACTGCGTTGAATCGTATCATACTAACTGGGATGTCTATTTGAAGTATGTCGTCTCCGTCTACAACTCAAAACAGCATATAATGCAGGATTATCGCCATATGAAGTAGTATATGATTGTAAAATGCCATCACCGTTTGACATACTGTGAACGAAGGAAATGAAGACTGGAGACTCTGTTAAGAAATTTGCCAGGGCGATTAGGGACATTTGGAATAGGGTACAGAGGACAAATACACAATCACAGATGAAATAGGAAGAAACAGTGGGCTGCACTGCAAGAAGGCCACAGTATAGGGTTTGTGAGAGGGTGATCCTATCAACTTCGTATACATCGAAGGAAAAGACAAAGAAGTTTCTTGCGAAGTATCAGGGGCCATACCAAGTAGTAGCGACTACGGTGCCAATAAATGTCAAGACTCATTTACTGACCAGAATGTTAATTGTGCGTGTGGGGTGGCTGAAACCTTTTTAATATAGTCCAGAAGTTATCCAGGGATAGGAGATGTGAACCAGAAAAGGAGAGCGAGGAGAAGGGTGTCGGAAGATAAACAAGAGGTTGTCAATGAAACGGCAATGAGGATCCCGTATGCATTAAGACCTAGGAGATAGTCATTATATATATATTTTTAGGTTACGTACAGATTTAGTGTAATTAGTATAAGCCGGTACGGAGCAGCAATGAATTTTAGGAGGAAGAAAGCAACAGGTATTCCTGCCTGCAGGTGAAGTGCAGAGAAGATCAGATGATGCCCTTCATAGCGGGAGTACTGATCTTCATCGGGGTGGAAGCGTTAAGGTGCCAGCACCTAGAAGGGGGAGTGCTTTTCGAAATGCGGGAAGACGCAGTGCCCACCAGTCATTTCTGGGTGATACAGGTGGTATTCAACACATGGAAGTGCTTCATGAGGTGAGAAGATTTGAAGAAGTATTCGATAGATTCCATCAGGGAACGGAAAGGCACGGGATACTCAAAGGAAGAGCTTGCGTATGTGAGACAGTACGAGAAATTAAGGAGTGGGGGTTATTCCACATACATGAAGGAAGAGGGGTTCGATCGACGCTGGGGGCCGGCTTACGAAAACAATATTTATGATTGCTGATGAGGAAGACATTTGAATGGTGACCGACACTATAGAAGAGGTTAAGCGGTGGGGAAAAGGTAACTAAGCCGTGACTGATTGGCACAGTACGTATATTACAAGTTTAGAGAAGGACATATTGAACAACACACGATTATTCCGACAACTGACTGGAGAAGTAATGCGGTATCCTAGAACCATAGGAGAGTCAATTAATCAGAATATTAGGGAACTACAAACCAAAGTAGAAGTCTTAGATAGGGAAGTAGCAATGACAGAATGGTTGCAGACAGTAGAAGGTAGTGTTTGGGAAACACGAGGGAAAGTAACAGAACTACAGGAGGCTATGCAGCAAGCTGTAAGAGGTTAGCTGCAGGTAAACTTGTTGTCGCCAGAGCAGTATTTAGGGGGTCTAAGGAAAGTACAGAAGGAATTTTTACCGCCGGAGTTAGGGTTGGTTTTAGAACCCGAGCACAAAAGCTTACCTTTTTATTTCAGGGTAGCCACAGTATCGGTGAGAACTGATGGAGCGAAAGTTTACATTTCTGATTCTATACCAGTAGCAGGCAAATAAGCATGTTACGAGTGCTACAAAGTTTATACGTATCCCGTCAAGTGTGGGATATTGAAGAACTCTGAAAGAGTAAAAACGCAGAAAGTATTACTAATTGCAAAAAAAGCAAGGGGAGATATGTAGAAATGGAGGAAGCAATGTGTCAAAAGATGCTACTGAGGGGAAATCTGTCCAACTATGGTAATAAGAGAGTGGCAGGATTCCTGCGCAGTGAAATTGCATGGGACGAAAGGAGGTAAGAGACTGCAATAAAGAAGTGATCAAGTCGGAATTGTACTTTCAGCAGGTCGAGGGGCATCGGTTGTACTCTAATGTTGACAAGATGGTAGTAGTGGATTGTTGATTGGAGCAGGGAAACCTTACGTCAGCAAAGAAGCTACCATTAAACAGGAATGGTTTGTTATTAAATGGAACAGCGTGATAGTTAATGGGGCCTATTTTCCATCTGATCGCCGGTTTCAGGAATATCTCAACTAATATTTCACTGCCTCGTCTGTATTGGCCAGGGGAGTCCATGGATGTGCTACCTGCGGCAATTCTAACCAGCTTAAATCAAACTCTTGGACTGTAATTAATGCAGTGTGTAAATATGCTTCTGGAACAGCAGGAGGGATGAGTCTCCCTGGAAACCTTATTTCAGTACGTAAATTTATATCGGTAAAATCAATACTAGAAAGAGACAACACTGACTATTGTCATTCCAACCACTGCATTACAGGCTTTTCCACCTCGTTTCAGTCGTCTGCTCAAACAGCAAGTAGCTCTAGCGACTTTTTGCCCATCTGTCTGAACAAGGAACAGAGGTAGACTTTGTGTTTGGGGTAGGG
Organism: Schistocerca americana; assembly: GCF_021461395.2. NCBI lineage: Eukaryota > Metazoa > Arthropoda > Insecta > Orthoptera > Acrididae > Schistocerca > Schistocerca americana. Next base: position 856,312,070 of record NC_060130.1, on the reverse strand, counting down.
GAAGAGGGAGAGGGTCTCGCGTCCCAGCTCTTGGTCGGCAAGGACGTGTTTTCTTAGTAGATACATATTTAGACTGATATGCAGCGTGACTGAGTTCGGAAATCAGTAAAGCTAAAAGAATCAGCGCCTTCTTGTTCCACTATAAATTTTTGCGTGCTTTTCTGCGTATTGGGACGTTCAGTAAGGAATGTAACATATTTCTTCTCCGTCAATTTCGGTTGAAAAAAGCTGAATTTGTTATGGTACATCACGAAATTGAAGAAACGACTTCAGTGTGTTCGTCGCCACAAAAATGCAGACAAACTACTCCTTCTACATTACGACACAAAGTCTCACTCACCCGAACTTTATTGGATTGTTGTTCCTCATCCACCCTACAGCCCCAATCTTGCACCTTCCAACTTCCATCTGCTTGGCCCAATGAAGGATGCAGTCCACAGGATGATGCAGAGGTTATTGATACATCAAGACAATGGCTCCAACTTTGACCAGTAGAGTGGTACAACGCAGGCATACACGCCCTCACAGTAAGGTGGTGTAAGGCCGTCACATTGAACAGAGATTATGTTGAATAATAGAGTGTGGAATAATACGCTGTATTGGAATCCTTAGTAAAATAACCTGCTTTCAGACAAAAGTGTGTTGCGTTAATTATTGAATACCCCTCATACATCTCATGCATCGCCAGCAAACTTGTTTTTATCATATCAAACAATGTTTTCATCGTATCAAACAGTACAAAAGATTCAGTGAACTGAACTGGGGAACTGGGGAATTCAGATGTTCGTCACTAACTTATCAGAGAAGTGTTTTCTAGTGATTTTACGCCTGAAATTGTTTCTTTAATGGGTGAAATCTGTTGATATTTTGTGGACACATAAACGTTCATGCTTACGCTAGTTCTGACAACAATGTGGCTGTTGAGTGACGTAACACAGGCGCACAAAAGTAAGAAAGTCAAACAGCATCCTGTAGGTAAGTGATTTCTACACTCTGCTGCAGCGAAATCACATTTGGAATCTGAACATTGCAGAAGAACCACATCGACCTGTGCGGTAGCAGCAAGTGACGAAATTTGGACAAGCACCAACCCCACCATCTAGTGGCAATGCTTCAAACTACACTCCAGCTTTGCTAGCTAGTAGCCAAACTGTTAAGCACAAGCAACGATAACTCCACTGAGTGGTAGACCAACAGACCTCTGCACAAAACAACAACAGCGTCGTTCGCAAGTCACCAGACAACATCTGTGCACTAAGCTCAATGCGGGCAGCCTAAACACGCGTGCCTGCTAAATCTTCAGTTGCAACAGTAGCATCATTTGACAGATTCTCTCTCTTGCTCATCTGCATTTTCTCTACTGTTTCACTGTTTATTGTAACTAAAACAATCCTGTTGACCGAGTGGTGTCTACCAGTCCATTCACCCGCAGAAGTTGAGCACTTTAAGCACACTTTACCAAACATTTCGGAGCTATATCATTAGCTAATTAAGTGACACACATGTTAGGTATCTGAGGCTTAATCAGTACACGTGGTTCTTTGTGCCTGTCTATGACTCTTTACAATTCACGCACCTATTCTTGATTTCTGTCAGTAGCCTGATAACAATGGCAGTGATTAAGCAACAGGATAAGGCTTATTACATAGGAACGTGCGAGAAGGAGGTGTTGCCGAGGTCACAGTGTAGACAGGAAATTGTAAGGCGGGTGTCCATTGTAGGAAGAACAGACGCCATCAAGAGAGAGTTCTACTGTTCCACTAATAGGAAAAGGTTTATTGCATAGGAACGTATGAGAAGGAGGTGTTGCCGAGGTCACAGTGTAGACAGGAAGTTGTAAGGTGGATGTCCATAATAGGAAGAACAGACGCCATCAAGGGAGAGTTCTACTGTTCCACTAATAGCCACGATATTTCATAATCATTGAAATACGATAATTCATCACTCAGTCATGTAAAAATCGTTTTGTAACACCGGAAATGCAGACATAATATCTTCTGCACCACCCAAAATTTTTCACCGTTTAATATCTGTTGATAACTTGCACTGCACTTGTAATTCCGAATCAGTAGGCTTATTACAGAAATTACATTCAGTATAATGGATGCAATAGTATACTTACTTCTGAATGTATATAAATGATCGCAATTATAGTGCAAATCTCGTAAATTGCTAGGGAATAGCAAAGGGAACTTTATTTAATATATCGATAGCAACGACGAAATGGCAGTAGCTGTGCCGTTGTTTATCTCTGCTTATGGAGTCCCAGTCGCCCTGCGAGTAGAGAGGAAGCAGAGCAGCTTGAGTTATGAAAGAGTGAGGAAGTGTATGCTAGGAGCTCTCCCAGACGCGATGTGCAGCTATGATCGCACCAGTGCAGGCGCAACTAATTCGTTAACCCGCGAGTATTCAGAGCACTGTAAGAGTGAATAGCCGGAGGAAGCTGCAGTTCTAACTATTGCCTGTCCCATAATTATCCCTGGCTCTGGAGACATCTCGTCGTTCTCAACCAGCAGCTGCAGCAACAGCGGCAGCACAGCACTGCCGTCGGCTACATTCTTCATTGTCCGCACAGCTAGAACATCGTAACATTGTTACGTAATACTGTACAGGCATGATCCAGTGGTATTTCTTTCACAAAGTTTAACTTTCTTCAATAAAATACTGTAATGGTTAAAACTTGTAGCACACCTGTGTTGTCATTGCCCTCAGACATTATTACTAAACAGGGTCCCTTTCCTTCCCATGCAATCACGAAGTGTCGTAAATATATGAAAATTGATTAACTCTAGTGCCAGTTTTGTTTGTTTTCGAACGACTAGTTTCAGTATAAATTTTGATTCCTCAGTGACGGTTTGTTCTTCTATTGCACAGCAGAGATTTAACTATTTTCCCACTTTGCATATTAATTTCACTCACTTAATGTAACGTAAGATTTCACTGGTAAAACTAATACCTAAAGATACAGCACAAATTAAGACTGCGCAGTTTAATTTGTTCGGTATTTAGCTTTGCGAGTGACCTCTCCTGGCTTAGTACATACCTTATTCTTACGTTAAAAATAAACCAGTTCCTCATTTGTTTAAAGTAAATTCAATTCAATCTTCAATAATTGAAAGTAAATTGCTTGCCTTTTTCCAAATTTTGCATAACGTTATACTGAGTTTACTGATAGTCATTTATTACTAAACGAAGTTTCAGTTACAGTCATTTATTTAACCGGAAACTTCTTTTAAATTTACTTTCAAAACTCAGTATTTCAGATTATGTAACTACAAACTCACTGCTTTCTGTTTCATTTATTTTATCGTGAACTGTTGTGTTGTGCAAAAGGGTGACAAACTTGTATTACCACGGCAGTGATTGTTTGATTAATGTACTTTGCGATTACCTTTCTTAAGACTCTGGATGTTCATTGTCATGGTGGGCTGGCGACCGTTTAATTATCCCTTTTTTGCTGATCAGTACTTTTTGTATAATCAGTATTTTTGTATTAAAATATTACATGATACTCTTTTTCCCACTATGTGGTTTGTGAGCGACTGTCCTAAATTCCACCCATTTCAAAATTATAATCAGTATTTAGGACAGATTCTTCTCTCAGAAGAGCCTGTTGTACAGTTTCCTCCTGCTAACAGGTATTATTTTCCTTCGGTAACGGTAGTTTTACTCACTGTAAAATGTCATTAAGCATACGCGATAACAGTCAGTTATAGCGCAGTCCAGTAGGCTGATTAGAAAGAGGGTGGTTAAGGTTTATGTACATGATATTAGTTACATTGAAGTGTTGGCTGAAGAGCCAACACCGTGTTGCTAGAGGAGGCCGAAATGCACGCTTTTAATCTCACGCAAATTGGCGGGAGGTCTGGAACATTATAAGGAAATGAGAACTTAGAAAAACGGACGCAGTTGCTGTAATACAGGGTTATTACAAATGATTGAAGCGATTTCACAGCTCTACAATAACTTTATTATTTGAGATATTTTCACAATGCTTTGCACACACATACAAAAACTCAAAAAGTTTTTTTAAGCATTCACAAATGTTCGATACGTGCCCCTTTAGTGATTCGGCAGACATCAAGCCGATAATCAAGTTCCTCCCACACTCGGCGCAGCATGTCCCCATCAATGAGTTCGAAAGCATCGTTGATGCGAGCTCGCAGTTCTGGCACGTTTCTTGGTAGAGGAGGTTGTTTAAACCTGAATCTTTCACACAACCCCACAGAAAGAAATCGCATGGGGTTAAGTCGGGAGAGCGTGGAGGCCATGACATAAATTGCTGATCATGATCTCCACCACGACCGATCCATCGGTGTTCCAATCTCCTGTTTAAGAAATGCCGAGCATCATGATGGAAGTGCGGTGGAGCACCATCCTGTTGAATGATGAAGTCGGCGCTGTCGGTCTCCAGTTGTGGCATGAGCCAATTTTCCAGTATGTCCAGATACACGTGTCCTGTAACGTTTTTTTTTTTTTTTTTTTTTTTTTTTTTTTTGCAGAAGAAAAAGGGCCGTAAACTTTAAACCGTGAGATTGCACAAAACACGTTAACTTTTGGTGAATTGCGAATTTGCTGCACGAATGCGTGAGGATTCTCTACCACTCAGATTCGTACATTGTGTCTGTCCACTTCACCATTAAGAAAAAGTGTTGCTTCATCACTGAAAACAAGTTTCACACTGAACGCATCCTCTTCCATGAGCTGTTGCAACCGCGCCGAAAATTCAAGGCGTTTGACTTTGTCATCGGGTGTCAGGGCTTGTAGCAATTGTAAACGGTAAGGCTTCTGCTTTAGCCTTTTCCGTAAGATTTTCCAAACCGTCGGCTGTGGTACGTTTAGCTCCCTGCTTGCTTTATTCGTCGACTTCCGCGGGCTACGCGTGAAACTTGCCCGCACGCGTTCAACCGTTTCTTCGCTCACTGCAGGCCGACCCGTTGATTTCCCCTTACAGAGGCATCCAGAAGCTTTAAACTGCGCATACCATCGCCGAATGGAGTTAGCAGTTGGTGGATCTTTGTTGAACTTCGTCCTGAAGTGTCGTTGTACTGTTATGACTGACTGATGTGAGTGCATTTCAAGCACGACATACGCTTTCTCGGCTGCTGTCGCCATTTTGTCTCACTGCGCTCTGGCAGCAGAAACCTGAAAGCGGCTTCAGCAGAACAAAACTTTATGAGTTTTTCTACGTATCTGTAGTGTGTCGTGACCATATGTCAATGAATGGAGCTACAGTGAATTTATGAAATCGCTTCAATCATTTGTAATAACCCTGTACTTAACTTTAATCCATAATAGTAGAACATCTCTCTTGACTGTACATGCTTCACAAATATCAATATAACTGGTAATGGCGCCTTGCTAGGTCGTAGCAAATGACGTAGCTGAAGGCTATGCTAACTATCGTCTCGGCAAATGAGAGCGTATTTGTCAGTGTAGCATCGCTAGCAAAGTCGGCTGTACAACTGGGGCGAGTGCTAGGACGTCTCTCTAGACCTGCCGTGTGGTGGCGCTCGGTCTGCAATCAGATAGTGGCGACACGCGGGTCCGACGTATACTAATGGACCGCGGCCGATTTAAAGGCTGTCACCTAGCAAGTGTGGTGTCTGGCGGTGACACATACATATTATCATTTATGTTCAAAGCTTTTCACATAAAAACCTATTGGATCAAGCCACAGTAATTGCTTTTTTCACACATAAGTTTAGCTATCATGTTTTTGAATTTGTCTAACAGAGAGACTGTGTCATCAAATGTGTTCTTCATTTGGTTTCCTAGAACCAAGAGGCAGAGCGATACAATAACTGGACATGGGACGGTAGTAAGGATCTAACACAAGCAAGTGGCTGAGCAGTCCCTGCACTATCATATCCGCTTCGGGAACAACTGTTACTAATTGCATCTGGCGGGCCACTTCAGTCTGCACACGCAACGGCCTGACTGACGAACATAAATGCTAATTAAGGCAGAAACGATGCAACATATCTCACTTTTTCTTAACAATTATTTCTCAGCACAAATTACTCTGTAATACTCTTACAAGATTTTCAGACTGTTTCTGGTCTCCCTGTACATATTCAGAGTAAGTATACTAAGATACACTATGTGATCAAAAGTATCTAGATTGCCCCAAAGCATACGATTTTCATATTAGGTGATTTTGCTGCCACCTACTGCCAGGTACTCCGTATCAGCAACCTCAGTAGACGTTAGTCATCGTGAGAGAGCTGAATGGGGCGCTCCGCGGAACTCACGGACATCGAACGTGGTCAGGTGATTGGGTGTCACTTGTGTCATGTACGCAAGATTTCCACACTCATAAACGTCCCTAGGTCCACTGTTTCCAATGTGATAGTGAAGTGGAAACGTGAAGGGATAAGTACAGCACAAAAGCGTACACGCCGACGTCGTCTGTTGACTGACGGAGACAGGAGACAGTTGAAGAGGGTGGTAATGTGTAATAGGCAGACATCTATCCAGGCCGTCACACAGGAATTCCAAACTGCATCAGGATCCACTGCAGGTACTATGTCAGTTAGGTGAGAGGTGAGAAAACTTGGATTTCATGGTCGAGCGGTTGCTCATAAGCCACACATCACGCCGGTGTAAGGAGCGTAAACATTGGACGTTTGCACGGTGGGAAAACGTTGTGTGGAGTGACGAATCATGGTACACTATGCGACAATGCGATGGCTGGGTGAGGGTATGGCGAATGTCCTGTGAAGGTAGTCTGCCAGGGTGTGTAGTTCCAATAGTAAAATTCGGAGGCGGTGGTGTTATGGTGTGGTCGTATTTTTCATGGAGGGGGCTTGCACCCCTTGTTGTTGTGAGTGGCACTATCACAGCACAGGCCTACACTGATGTTTCAAGCACCTCTTGCTTTCCACTGTTGAAGAGCAATTCGGGGATGGCTATTGCATCTTTCAACACGATGCAGCACCTGATCATAAAGCACAGCCTGTGGCGGAGTGGTTACACGACAATAACATCCCTGTAATGGACTGGCCTGCACAGAGGCCTGAACTGAATCCTATGAAACACCTTTGGGATGTTTTGGAACGCCAACTTCATGCCAGGCCTTCCCGATCGACATCGTTAACCTCTCCTCAGTGCAGCAGTCCGTGAAGAATTGAATTACAGCATTACCAATGGAGGGCGCTACCAACTTGTAAGTCATTTTCAGCCAGGTGTCCGGATGCTTTCAATCACATACTGTACGAATGAACTTTTTAAGGACAAATTGTCTTGCCTTAATATAGTTCAAATGGTTCAATTGCTCTGAGCACTATGGGACTTAACTTCTGTGGTCATCAGTCCCCTAGAACTTAGAACTACTTAAACCTAACTAACCTAAGGACATCACACACATCCATGCCCGAGGCAGGATTCGAACCTGCAACGTAGCGGTCGCGCGGTTCCAGACTGTAGCGCCTAGAATCGCTCGGCCACTCCGGCCGGCCATAATATAGTCACGGTCAGTTTTTCGAGTACAGTGGGTTTCTCATGGAATGAGTATAAGGTATGCTGTAAGTATGAATATTTTATGACTTTCATGTAAATGTGTTAGCCAAAATGAAAAACGTAATAGTTGAAATCAATTTATGATAAAAGCAATTACTGCAGCTTGAACCAGCAGGTTTTTATGTGAAAAGTTTTGAAAATAAATTACAACGTGTAGTTAATGCCATGTACATGAACGATTTTTACATGACTAAGTGATGAGTAAATCAATCTATTTAAATGATTATGAAATATTGTGGCTACCTGGGTTAGGTAGTACAATCCAAAGTCAACTAGCCAAATTTATGGAAGAAAATGTTGGTTCACAAAGTGTAATAGAATGACTGTTCAAATGGTTCAAATGGCTCTGAGCATTATGGGACTTAACATCTGAGGTCATCAGTCCCCTAGAACTTAGAACTACTTAAACCTAACCAAGCTAAGGACATGAGACACATCCATGCCCGAGGCAGGATTCGAACCTGCGACCGTAGCGGTCGCGCGGTTCCGGACCGAAGCGCCTAGAACCGCTTGGCCACCACGGCCGGCAGAATGACTGTGTAGGACAACATTAGTCACTAATAACAATATGCTTCTATTAATAATTTTCTTATAAGGTAGCGTGAAATTGTTAGTTTATTAAATCCAGTAGGAACTAAAAGAAAACTGGTTTGTGGGATGCTTGCTGTCAGCCACATTATACGTCAAACTAGAGGCAGATTGTTTTCCGCTAATTTAACGCGTGCATTGAGACACTGTGGTGGTTCTGAACAGTTACTGCGCTCTCATGTTCTTTCTTGAAAATTCAGTTGTTTTCATCAACAGGGAGTAAATATTCATTTCTGATCTTCAGTTAATTACCTAAGCTACAATTTGCAACAAACTGTTTACATGTATGTAATTTTTAATTAATTTTAGAAATAATTTTTGTAAGTTAATTTAAGTACTGTAATTATCAGGGAAATTTTTATGCTCTCCCTGTACTTATATTAAGGCTCTGTACCATCTATATATTTTTGAAGTTAAGCGTCTGGGGCTCTCTGGGTAGTGTATTTTGTACAGCAAGATTTAAGTTCGATGTTGTTTAGTCACATGGACGGGCACCACTTTTAATTTAATATAACTAATGCATTTATTCGCATTTGATGACCGTGGGGTATGAAATTAATTAGCCCTTAAGTGCGCTTCAGATGAGGTACACAATTTATCTTTCGGTCTGGGCACTGGGAAGATAAATTGTTTACTACAAATGTAATTAGTAACCGTTGGCTGTTAATGTTGGGGGGGATGTGGCCGACCTATATGAGCCTCAGCGGAAACCGCTGAGGGGACAGACTTCCCGGACAGTGACACACCGTTACAACATTGTTTGTGTTTACTGTCGCTTGATATGTAATTTCTATGCCATGTGTGAGAGGACCAGTCCTGGCGTGCACACCAAAAATATTAATGATATATTAAGCAGAGACGGTGGGGATACAAATTTTTGTGTGTTGTTACACATGTTGTTTTCGTGAGTTTTGGAGGCAAGTCCTCATGTCTAAAATTACAGCCCGTAATCTGGGAAAAGACCGGAGCTATGATTGCAAGCAAACAAGTAGGGAGTGGAGGATAAACTCTCTAGCGAGCTATGTTCGTTATTCCGGAAATCTAATGTTAGACTGTTTTCTTATCATACATCGATACTAGGGAAGAACACCTACGTCTAAATAATTATTCTACAAGCTACTGTACAGTGCATGGCGGAGCGACAGTTTTACTAAAATAAAAATCGAATATAAAGGTCTAGACTGTGGTAATTAGATCGTCGAGTGGAATATGTTGTAACGGAATTCGTGTAACGGCCGTACGTATGGATAATTATGTGCCATATATATATCAATTATTTTCATGTAATGCAAAAAAATGCTTTGCAGAAATGTTAATTAGGTTCTGGCAAGGAAATAAATAAGAGAGGAATGTGTGTGTGTGTATGTGTGTGTGTGTGTGTGTGTGTGTGTGTGTGTATGTGAGTGTGAGTGTGTGTGCGCACGCGTGTGAGTGAGTGAGAGAGAGAGAGAGAGAGAGAAATGATCTTCAAAGAAGTACGAGGCGGTGTGTTATCTGCAAGGGAATTGATTTCCGAGCAGAAGACTCGCGTATCAGTTATTCGGAAACTGTTATGAGGACATGACTTCGCATTTAAAATTGTGTAGTGTTAAACAGAAGCTCAAACAGAAGTTCTTAACTGTTAGTGTCATGTGTCTGTGTACATACCACAAACTAGAATCGCGAATGTGATTTTGTTACTTTTTCAAGTTTCAGAAACTTACTGTCTAGATGGCTTTTGTGCACAAAAGATGAACTAAAATACGATGCCAAATAGTGTTACAGGACAGGGAATCCCTGCCCAATGGGCTTTATAATCAAGACAGCAGCACAGTGAGTAAAGAGCTCATCAGGGAAGACAACATCCTTGGTCTCGTTGTCCTCTACAGAAAGATTTTCCCCAATAACGGAAAACAAAAAATGAATGTCGAAGTGCTAAAGTAGGTGCTGTAAAAGATCCAAAGGCTAAAAACGGAAAAAAAGAAGTTCGAGATAATGAATATATTCTGTCACTGTAAAAGTGATTGCAAGAATTAGTTGTGTGAATATATTTTATTTGCTAACAAACATTGATGGTGTACATCTGCTATAGAAAATTGAGCAATTACCTGTAACAAACTTGTTCACTTAATTTAGAGGGATTTGTTTTTACTCTCCATCTGCAATTAGATATTTAGCTGCACACATATTCATGGTAAAATACAGAGAACATACTCTTCTAAATTCCCTTCTTTCATTTCATAGATGATATTTAACCTAAGTAATAAACAAATCTTGATAATTACGTAAATTTTACATGGAGTAATGGACTCACGACCCACCGACATAAAGATATAATTTTTCAATGTGTCTGTAAACTGTATGATTATCTAAACTGCTAAAATCAATATTTTGCGCCACCTTCATGACCTGTGTAGTTCGTGTTTCTTTCACTGCAAGCCTCTTCCTCGATACTTTTTAACCACAGGAAACGGCTGCGTACTGTCCTCAGCAACGGAGGCAAATGTAAACATGCATTCAGAATGTAGTTCAGCAGGGCTTGCTGTGTCTTCAGTCGTGAGTGTGACAAAGTCGCTTGTGTACACTGTTTGGTCTGCCTCAAACGTTCATTTGAAGCTCCTACTCTGCGCGGAATCCCAGTAAACGGCCAGAAAGTGGTCGCCACTGTAATTTTCTTCCACGGTAAATTTCCCGCTACAATGTCGGTCTATCATTCGACCGTTAACGTGAGACTCCAGACATACAAGATCTGTCTCATAGCTGTTACCAATTATCAACATCATCAACTGATGACCGATATCTGGAAACTACGGTAGGTAAACAAAGGGGAATTCGAGCGATAGCAATAGAACTGCTCATTGATTTTCTGTAGGCAACTGGGACGGGAGTATATACGCAGGCAGTACGCAACCGCTTCCGCAAGAGCTACTCGTTCGTTACAAATTCCTGTAAAAAGTCTGTGTCATAGACGGATATCGAACGTCTCTTATCTTCATCGAGGATAATTTTACATCGCTGCAGTATCGGAATAGGATGCTGCCAATTACTACCCAGACCTGCATTAAATATTTCAGCTATATGTTGCCTGTAAATACGATAATGCACGGCCACACCGACCCCATCTGATGAACACCTACCTCCAGGATAGCAAAGAATCGAATTAAATTGCTTGTGCTGTCTCCTGATATTTATTATGCGTTGAACTAGTTTAAACTAGCAGTGCGTCGTCTCAGGAACCCTCTTCTCACACAGGATGACCTCACGGGACAGTGGTGGGAGAGTGATATGTGCTATGTTTTGACCACCTTCTGTGCAGGATGCCACAGAGATACAAGTATTTTACTGTAGACACAATAAAGCATCCAGAAAGGGAGGCGGAAATGAAATGAAATTTCACAGTTTGAATGGGTGTTTGATGTTATTTCAAGAATTACAATACGAGAAAATGTTAATAAAGAACCTGGCAGTATGAGCCCACTAATTAGAACGACGTTTGACCCACTCTTGGCCTAGATTCACGCGCTGATTCGGCTGGAAAGAGTGTCATAAAGCCATTGTATCCCCTCCTGAGGCAAGCTGCCCAACTGGTCCTCCATATCCACGAGCCTGGCACTGCAACGAACTTGACCTCCGAGGTGGTCCCACACATGTTGTAGCGCAAAAAAATCGGGGGATCTACCTGCCCGTGGCAGTACCATAACATCCAACAGACAGTTCATGAAGACACGTGCCGTATATGGACGAGCATTGACCTGTTGAAAATTGGCACCTTGATATTATCGTATGTGAGGTAGCACATGGCGGCGATGGATATCTGTGACGTACTAAATGGTTCAAATGGCTCTGAGCACTATGGGACTTAACATCTATGGTCATCAGTCCCCTAGAACTTAGAACTACTTAAACCTAACCAACCTAAGGACATCACACAACACCCAGTCATCACGAGGCAGAGAAAATTCCTGACCCCGCCGCGAATCGAACCCGGGAACCCGGGCGTGGGAAGCGAGAACGCTACCGCACGACCACGAGCTGTGGACTCTGTGACGTACCGTTGTTCCATAATGACTATCGTCTGTGACCTGAAGTTATACCCGATGGCACCGCATACCATGATGCAAGAGTCAACACCACTGTGTCCCTCCAAAACATTGAAAGAATTGGACCTCTCCTAAGATCGTCGCCATACACTCCTATAGTGGTCATCTGGGATAGGGAAGAACGGGAGTTTATCGCTTAACACAATGCGATATCATTCTTTGGAAGTCCATGCTTCACAGTAGTGGTATGCATACAACTGCAGCTGTTTATGCTGTGTCGCATGAGACAGTAATGTCCTACCCCAGTATCTCCTAGACTCTTACCAGTGGTGCTTCATGACACAGAATATTGAACGGTGTCCATTACCTGTTCTCAGATGTCAGCCGCAAATGTGAAGGGTTACTGTGATGCACAGTGCAATCGTCCCTAGCGATGGTTAAACATTGTCGACTGGAACCTTAACGACGATTACGCTTGCACGATTCAACCAGCTAACTAAATGTAGACCCACAGTGAAGCCCCATTCAGTTTCTGTCTAGTGCTGATAAGGCTGTTACCCATAAGTGTGTGGACCCTCCTTGTCTTTCACAGTGATCACTCAATATGTGACATTGCTCAAGCCCCTTATACAGGGTGAGTCACCTAACATTACCGCTGGATGTATTTCGTAAACCACATCAAATACTCACGAATCGATTCCACGGACCGAAAGTGAGGAGAGGGGCTAGTGTAATTGGTTAATACAAACCATAAAAAAATGCACGGAAGTATGTTTTTTAACACAAACCTACGTTTTTTTTAAATGGAACCCCGTTTAATTACATCCGGAGATATTGTAAACTAAAGTTGACGATTGAGTACCACTCCTCCGTTGTTCGATCGTGTGTATCGGAGAGCACCGAATTACGTAGGGATCCAAAGGGAATGGTGATGGACCTTGGGTACAGAAGAGGCTGGAACAGCACATTACGTCCATATGCTAACACCTTTTTATTGGTCTTTTTCACTGACGCACATGTACATTACCATGAGGGGTGAGGTACACGTACACACGTGGTTTCCGTTTTCAATTACGGAGTGGAATAGAGTGTGTCACGACATGTCAGGCCAATAGATGTTCAATGTGGTGGCCATCATTTGCTGCACACAATTGCGATCTCTGGCGTAATGAATGTCGTACACGCCGCAGTACATCTGGTGTAATAGCGCCGCAGGCTGCCACAATACGTTGTTTCATATCCTCTGGGGTTGTAGGCACATCACGGTACACATTCTCCTTTAACGTATCCCACAGAAAGAAGTCCAGAGGTGTAAGATCAGGAGAACGGGCAGGCCAATTTACGCGTCCTCCACGACCTGTGAAACGCCCGTCGAACATCCTGTGAAGGGTCAGCCTAGTGTTAATTTCGGAATGTGCAGGTGCACCATAATGCTGATACCATATACGTCGACGCGTTTCCAGTGGGACACACTCTATTCCACTTCGTAATTGAAAACGGAAACCACGTGTGTACGTTTACCTCACCCCTCATGGTAACGTACATGTGCGTCAGTGAAAAAGACCAATAAAAAGGTGTTAGCATGTGGACGTAATGTGCTGTTCCAGTCTCTTCTGTACCTAAGGTCCATCACCGTTCCCTTTGGATCCCTACGTAATTCGGTACTCTCCGATACACACGATCGAACAGCGGAGGAGTGGTACTCAAGCGTCAACTTTAGGTTACAATATCTCCGGATGTAATTAACATTTTACAATGCAACAAACGGCACTGATTACGTATTTGTTTATATGTTCAGATGTGCTAACAAAAGTAACGGGGTTCCATTTTAAAAAACGCAGGTTTGTGTTAAAAAACATACTTCCGTGCAATTTTTTATGGTTTGTATTAACCAATTACACTAGCCCCTCTCCTCACGTTCGGTCTGTGGAATCGATTCGTGAGTATTTGATGTGGTTTACGAAATATATCCAGCGGTAATGTTAGGTGACTCACCCTGTATATCTTACTAGGACAGCGAACAATACTGATACGCGATCCGCTTCTGAGCTAATTTATAGAGCCAGATACATCTAAGTGATGGGCGATTGGTGACTCACAAAAAGGAGCGATACCCCGTCTAATTTGAAGTGTTCCTCTGGTGACATTAGCGAGCAGAGTGAAAATTTTGCTGCAGGCTACTCAACTGTACCCCACGCTACATTCCGATGGAAACGTTCCCAAAGATGCAAAAGAATACACTACAGGTGACAAATACGTATGGATTTGCACGTCTTATTAATGTGTGCAGCTATTCTCTCCCATGAAGGGAGAAAGGTCACTTCTTCAGAATGCTGCATTAGCACAGTAAATACTGCACCAACTTACATTCCTGCTCTTCATTTGAAAAGAAAACCTCAAATTTCAGAAGCCCAATAAATATTTACATCCTTTACAGTGAGTTATTACTTTTTATTCTTTGGAGCGGCTCCACTCTTGGTATACGTGAGTCGCGTAAGCATTTGTCCTCGGCCTCTTGTCACACATAGAGAACACGGAGAGGATCAAAAAATGGCAGAGGATTAATTCCACTATCTGTATACTCTGTTCACTCACTGATTTCGCTCACAGCTCTCTTTCTTGATGCAGCGCCTCTCCATCTGAGTTGAGGCGCCATGTCTCGAATTGCGCGCCCCCTCCCGCCGGAGGTTCGAGTCCTCCCTCGGGCATGGTGGTGCGTGTTGTCCTTAGCGTAAGTTAGTTTAAGTAGTATGTAAGTTTAGGGACTGATGACTTCAGCAGTTCGGTCCCTTAGGGATTCACAGACATTCCAACTTCTTCTTCCATCTGAATTCAGGTCTACCACGTACCGTTCTTCATCAGAGCAATGTTATATATATCAAGTAATTGTTTTGACAGACGTAATGGTGTGTTTATATACTGTCCGTTATTATTTTTTATCCATGTTCACTATAAGAGAAAGAAAGGACACACCACAAAGGAGTAATCCAAGTAGGGTGGAAATCGCTTGATATGATGTACCTGAATAGACAAACAAATAATTACAGTTTCAAGAAAAACTGGATAATTCATTCAAGAGAAAGAGTTTCACAAATTGAGATGGTTTATAAGGTATTGGTCCACCTCTCCTCTGGCCCTTATTCAAGCAGACCATTGTTCCAGCTTCACTCATCTTTGCACCAGCAAGCACTCTGCAGAGAGATGAAGGCATGCAGAGTAGTCATCGTATTGCATGTATGCTCTCTTAAACAATAATAATTATATGACAGTAATATTTACTGACCCCGACGTACACTGAAGTTCAAATGGTTCATATGGCTCTGAGCACTGTAGGACTTAACATCTGAGATCATCAGTCCCCTAGAACGCAGAACTACTTAAACCTAACTAACCTAAGGACATCACACACATCCATGCACGAGGCGGGATTCGAACCCGCGATCGTAGCAGCCACGCGGTTCCGCACTGAAGCGCCTAGAACCGCTCGGCCACCGCGGCCGGCTACATTGAAGTAACAAAAGTCAAGGGATACCTCCCAATATCGTGTCGGGCATATTTTTCCCATGTACTGAACGATGGAAGTCCACTGTAGAAATACCGCGTCCTGCTGCACCTATAGCCGTTCATAAGTGTTGCCGGTGCAGGATTTTGTGGACGAGCTGGCCTCTCGATTACATCCCATAAATATTCGACGGGATTCATGTCGGTCAATCTGGTTGGCCTAATCATTCTCTCGAACTGTGCCAAATGTTCTTCAAACCAATCGCGGAAAACTATGCCCGATCACATGACGCATTGTCATCGATATAAATTAAATAGTTTTCTGGAAACATTGAATGAATTATTGTCTGCAAATAGCCTTGAGGTAGCCAAACATAACCATTTCCAATCAATTAGCGGTAAACACATTCCACACCAGTATGGTGCCACCACCAACTTGCACAGAGCCTTGCTCACAACTTCAGTCCGTAGCTGCCTGGCATCATAGGTGATACACTCGAACCCCACCATTAGCTTCTAAAAACTGAAATCATTACTCATCTGACAAGGCCATGTTTTACCAGTCGTCTAGGGTCCAAAAGATATGGAGCCCAGGAGAGGTGTTGGACGTGATGTGCTGTTAGCAAAGGCATTCTCGTCGGTCGTCTGCTTTCATAGCCGACTGAAGCCCAATTTTGGCCCATTGTCCTAACGGCTGCGTTAGTTGTACGTTCCCACATTTATTTCCGTGGTTATTTCATGCAGTGTTGCTTGTCTGTTGGGACCGATAACAGTACGCAGACGCTGCTGCTCTCGGCCGTTAAGTGAAGCCGTCGGCCACTGCATTGTTCATGGTGAGAGGTAATTCGTGAAATTTGATATTGTCGGCACACTCTTGACACTGTAGACCTCGGAATATTGAATTCACTAACGATTTTCGAAATGAAACGTCCCATGTCTCTAGCTCCATCTACTGTTCACAACTAGGAGGTCATGTATGACTAGCGGAGGGCGGTAGCAGCCTCCGCGAGCGGGAGTGGATATGCACAAACATATTATCCTCCCACACCAACTTAACCACCAAGTACCCCGCATTCCACATCAGATACGGATCTGTCTTCGAGTCACGCTCTGTCCACACCCTGCTGAAGCAGCAGAGATCTGTCTGTCTGTATGCAATCAGACTACGACATACATGGGCAGATACCGCCAGTCTTACATTCAAATTTTATAGGATGACACTTAATCATCAAGAGTGACACATTATTATTAATATTTCAGCATTATGGCATACTTTTCCTAGATGAATACAGCTACAAACACACTTTGGTCGCAAGCTTTAAGAATACGAAACTCCAACTACACATATGGATTTGAACGACCACCGCCAACGTCACAGGTCTCCGACAGAGACTGCTGCTGGACTTTCCATCACTTATTGGACTTATACAGGGTTATTACAAATGATTGAAGCGATTTCACAGCTCTACAATAACTTTATTATTTGAGATATTTTCACAATGCTTTGCACACACATACAAAAACTCAAAAAGTTTTTTTAGACGTTCACAAATGTTCGATATGTGCCCCTTTAGTGATTCGGCAGACATCAAGCCGATAATCAAGTTCCTCCCACACTCGGCGCAGCATGTCCCCATCAATGAGTTCGAAAGCATTGTTAATGCGAGCTCGCAGTTCTGGCACGTTTCTTGGTAGAGGAGGTTTAAACACTGAATCTTTCACATCACTATGCGTGAAACTTGCCTGCACGCGTTCAACCGTTTCTTCGCTCATTGCAGGCCGACCCGTTGATTTCCCCTTACAGAGGCATCCAGAAGCTTTAAACTGCGCATACCATCGCCGAATGGAGTTAGCAATTGGTGGATCTTTGTTGATCTTCGTCCTGAAGTGTCGTTGCACTGTTATGACTGACTGATGTGAGTGCATTTCAAGCACGACATACGCTTTCTCGGCTCCTGTCGCCATTTTGTCTCACTGCGCTCTCGAGCGCTCTGGCGGCAGAAACCTGAAGTGCGGCTTCAGCCGAAGAAAGCTTTATGAGTTCTTCTACGTATCTGTAGTGTGTCGTGACCATATGTCTATGAATGGAGCTACAGTGAATTTATGAAATCGCTTCAATCATATGTAATAGCCCTGTATTTCATTTCTCCCGAGTGTCTTTGCTAACAGCACGACATCGCCCGCAGCGAGTCTTCTGGGCTCGTGACCATATCGTTTGCATCCTAACCTAATGAAAAACTGTGGCCTGGTCAGATGAGTCCCATTTACGGCGGTAAGAGCTGATGGTAGGGTTCGAGTGTGATGCAGACTCCACGAAGCCATTAGTTTCAAAAATATTCTGGACATTTCGATAAAATGATTTGGCCACCCAGATCTCTCGACATGAATAATCGCAACGAAAATTTATGGGACGCAATCAAGAGGTCAGTTTGTGCACAAAATGCTGCACCGGCAACACTTTAAAAATTACGGACGGTTATAGAGGCAGTATGATTCAATATTTCTGCAAAGGACTTCCAACGACTTTTTGAGTACATGCCACGTCAACGTGCTGCACTAAGCCGGGAAAAAGGAGGTCCGACATGATATTAGGGCCCACCCCACGACTTGTCACCTGACTGTGATGATGATGAGGTCCCATACTCCGAGGAGCTTAGGGGACGGTGCGGGTCTCCCGCATCGACGACTAGGCAAGGTCCTAGCGTAGGTGGTTTGCCATTGCCTTCCTCCCACCGTAATGGGGATTAATGATGATGGCACAACAACATCCAGTTATCTCGAGGCAGAGAAAAATCCCTGACCCCGCCGGGAATCGAACCCGGGACCACGTGCGCGGGAAGCGAGAACGCTATCGCAAAATCACAAGGCACTTCACAGTGCATGGTGGGGCGTACATTGTAACAGTGTTATCGATTTCCCTTCCATTCTACACCCGTGCTGAACGATTAAAAATTTATTATCTCTCTCCCTCTGTGCGTACGCTAATCTGTTTCATGGTCACTACGCGAGATATAGTTTCTTCATAGTGAAAATACAAACGGAAGTTGGCCTAATACTTTTCCAGAGCCATCACCAAATAAGCATTGCTGCTGCACCTTCAATTATACTGTAGCTAGCAAGGCAACCGCATAATATCGGACTTCGACTGGAATATAAAATATCTCACCCCTCACATGGACACTACGCATGCAACGAAGCAGTAGCCTAAGTGGCAGAGGTGGGGGGAGGGGGAGGTTCTCCAGGGGGCGCGGTCCCCTCCTATTACCTGAACGAAATTACACACGCCCTAGTGTGTACAGTGTAGAGTAGTGAAATGTGATTTACACTTATGCATTTTCGGCGGCTGTTTGTCTCTTCCACAGTTCAGCCTAATAGTTGTTCAGACATACGCATATGCAGTACATTGACATCATTCCCATTTCTGTAGCAAATGAGGTTCCACGGAAGGGCGACAAAGTAGTTCTTGCGAAACCTTGTCTGTTAATTACAGGGAACGTACGTATGAGGCAGACTGAGAGGTATTTCTACTCGCACCATCTTGTATCTTGCATCTATTATCGAACATGGTATGGGTCTCAGACTGACGAGTAAACAGTTGTAAGAAAGAGCGGTCTATCAGGTGTCTTCAAACACAGTTCTTTCGTGCACGAGGCACTGCATTCCATTGATATTTCCGCAAATCAGTTAGAGCCTTACAAACTTTCACTTTGTGCATCTCACTTTATGTCACCCCAGTTGCATACTCATAGATGTTTCACGGTAGTTAGTGTTTCCAGCTACGGTGTAATTTTTCCAGTAGAGGACTTCCAGGACTATTTGTGTGGTATAGTTACATTTATTTACATTCAGGTCAGCTGCCAGTCCTTCACCAATAACCGACCCTCCACAATTTGTTCCGCAATTTTACTGTCTCATATACAAATAAATAACCAACAAGCCACTGTACAGTGCATGGTTGACGGTGCATCGTAGCAGTACTCGTGCACTGATGGAGTAAAACGTTATTGTCTTCATATCTCCGAACATGCTCTAATCTCCTCTATGTTTCGCCAGAATTTGTCAACTTTCCCTTGAGCTTTGTCTGTTACATATTCCAATGGAGCATATAACAAACCAATATGTTCAAGTGACTTTTCATATTATGGAAACTTGTGGGACAACTTTATTTTCAGATATAGGTGTACCTGTTTTCCTGTACAAGTACCTCAAATGTAATTTCAGTAAGGAGATTGAAAAGTATTCTGTGTCAGTCTCTGATTTAAACAGAGAATTCGTTGAAATTGGGTCAGCGTTGTCTGACATAATAATCAGTACAGAATTTTGTGAAAACTAATCCTAGAGAAATATCTGACAATGTAGCTGGTATTCAGCTAGAGGTCATGGATTTAACTTTCAGAGGCCCTGATGCGTTTGCTGCAAAAGTAGAAGAAAAGTTATACTCAAAATTAAGAAAACTTATTATCATGAATAATGGTTCTAAATGGCTCTGAGCACTATGGGACTTAACTTCTGAGGTCATCAGTCCCCTAGAACTTAGAACTACTTAAACCTAACTAACCTAAGGACATCACACACATCCATGTCCGAGGCAGGATTCGAACCTGCGACCGTAACGGTCACGCGGTTCCAGACTGTAGCGCCTAGAACCGCTCGGCCACCTCGGCCGGTTGTCATGAATAACAATGGGGGAAATTTTAACGAAGAAGGCTAGTATGTAAAAATGGTTACTTTCTGCAAATTATCTACTAAGAGAAAAGTACACAGTATAAGTAAGCATGGGAAGAAAAATCTAAATCTCGTTCATGAAGGCCACTACTTGAAAGTAGATAATTTACACAAGATCGTCACCAAGGGAGAGGTACGTCCTATTGAGAATAACAGAAATAAAGCTGCGAATATTTTGAAGGTTTCGTGTCTGGTGATTACTTTGCCAAAGAAAACAACGGAAGGTAACGAATGGAATGGTGTAAGGTGGAAATCAAAGTACAATGTGTAACCTCCCCCTCACTTATCGACCTTAATGACAGTGAAAAATTAAACCGCGTGCACCTAATGGAAATTTGGGAAAAGCAATCGTCACCGAAGTTAATCTGTCGGTAAAGAGGGAGGAAAGGGTTACATCTAAATGAAAGGATAAATGCCAATGAAACTGGTGGAAATTAATTTTGAAAAGGGGTAAAGTTAATAAAGAAAGTAAATGTGCGGCCGTTACATTAACAATTAACTAGCGGTAATTAGATATTTGAGATTTGGGGGAAATTACGGTCGCCAGTCCTAAGGACAATTACTATAGTAACTGAAAAAGAAAGGTTATTACACATATAATTAGCACTAGAACCGTGGCAACTGAAGGTTGACACGTGTAGTGTGAAAACTGAAAGTTTGTCAGAAGTAATAAATCTCGCTACACTCTGACATAATTTAGCAAAATAATTAATAAAACCGGAAAATCGAAAGTTAATTTAGTGACTGAAGTTAATAGTGAGCTTTCTTTCTGAAGCACATCGAAATTCATTAAAATACGGTTGGTCTTGGACTACCTCAACAATCATTTAAAAAGCAACTTGACTCTACGCAATTTAGAAATAAGAGATTTAACTTTGAACTTGAATTAAATGATTCTGAACAATTAACAATAGTAAAATTTTGTACGTACCAAGCTGAGCTGCAGTCACAGGTAAGCTAAAATATGCTAACAAAACTCGCACTCTTAATTTGTGCTCGTGTAATCTAAATATTGTAGCCAGCTATGAATACTTTAACTGAACTTTGAAATTAAAGCAGTGAAATTGAATTATATTATTTTAATGCTGGCGTTTGAATTTCAACGACACTTAGGTTCATTTCGGAAAAGGAAGGGACCCTGTTTGGCAATGCAATTGGGACAATGAGCAACAAAGGTCCATGCTACGTTGTTGTAATTTTGTGATTTGAACAGTTTGAAAAGCTGAGGTCTGCCTTACAGTTCTGAAACTTTACGTGCTTTTGGTCTTCCTTGTTGGTTGATTGAAGGTTTGAAGTCGCCGATCGAGGATGTGGCGACAGTCCCTCATTGTCGGCCGTCGCTGTTGCAGAAGCTGGATGCTGGCGCGCCTTCTTCTCGACACGGTCACCAGGCGAAACGGGCTCTTGATGTGTGCCAGCTAATGCTTCCCGTCCGCGACACTGTGCTAGAAGCTACCATAGCCAGTCGATCGCAATTACATGCTGCCAAACCCCGAAAGCCCGGCAACTTGCGGGAGCGTCACACAACACACCTGCTCAATCGCACTACTCCCACCAGACTCCCTCCGCCCTGCCCGCGCTCCACGCGGCCGAGTTAACACTACCAAAAATCCTACACGCTTTGATTCTTCACACGACCTATCGATGTAATCGTTCGATAGCAGTTTTCCCTAGACAAGACCCAGCGTAAAAATACAAATAATATTTACGAAACAAACCAATTATACATCGACATAAATGCATAAATATATATATACAAATAGTAAAACAATTACAATATGTAAAGACACAGAAATGTCATATATTGAGGTAACAAAACAAGGAAAAAAATTATAGTACAATAGATGGAAATAGGAGGATATGCATTTCCGGCGTTACAAATGGGAAAGAAAACAGTAATACGGAACCAGTGTCCCTACAAATAGGAATGAAATATACGGTAATGGTACTCAAGGAAAATGAGTAGGTGGGAAACGAAGGGGCTCACGTTTTTGTCGAGATAAATAAAATAATGATTGTGACAGAGCAAACACTGAAGAGATTGTACATTTTCATGAGTGTAGATAAAATGATGATTTTCACAGACAGAACCTGGGCGAGAGTTCAGAACTCCATGGAAACAGAAGATCTAATTACAAAGACAAAGAAAAAGTGGATAAGTGGAAAGAGTCAAGCAATGGGAATAAAGAGAATTATCGGTGTAGTGTGACATTTGAAGCTGGCAGTATTGAAACAATAGTGATCATTGCGATAGTCATCAAGTTATGTGCCTTTGTAATACGATCTTGTGAGCAAGTAATAGGAAGAAAGACCGTACTGATGTTATTAGTGCAGGAATTTGAGGTCGTAGATGCCGGTGGAAGAAACAAACAAAAGTTAATATAAATGAGTAGTGAGAATTATTGACATGGTGGTACAGACAAATGTATCAGTTTTATTTTGGAAAAGAATTTGTTGGTACACCATGCTCAAGTCGTGTGTTAGGAGAAGGGTAGTATGACCCTTAAGGTAAGTAGTACGGAGAATACAACAAAATTTGCAAATACTGATGGTCTCTTGCAGGGATGAGATAAGCGATGCTATGTCGCGTTGATCAGTGAATGTTTTCAGTATCAGCCCAGTAAAGATAAAGAAGAAGTGACTTCAGTGTAACAAAACTAGCAAACAAGCAAATTGTTAAAGGAGAACTAAACTATAGGGAATTAACATGATTAACAAAATAGGAAAAGTGAGAGTAAAGCATCAGATATTAAACTACCTGAACGTATTCTCAAGCAGTACAATCGTGATGAAGAATGACGATATAGGTAAATTGTTACTGATAGAATAAAAGCAATTTACGAAGCTGTAAAAGGAGGGTTACAGAATTTGTTTTCAAGGAAACAGAACGTATTTTAGAAATTTACAAGAGTAAGAAAGTGACAAGAAATCAGTCAACATGAAGGACGAAACAAAGATATACGAGGGGAGTTTTGGAGAGCAGCATATTATGAGCCATGTATATAGACGAAATCCAGTAGAAATGGCATATGCAGAATCCAAAGTACTAAGAGGTATACACAGTCTACTTGATGTTAAGAGATACTTTGGTAGTTAAGGGGAAGCCTGCCGGCTCTGACTAGTTCGAAAACTAGCTACCGACGAGAAATCTCTCTAGTAAACAAATATATGAAGTGTACTTGAAACACCCAGATACAGCGCAGAATTTACTCAGGCCCTGGAAGACCAGCTGAACGGAATGGACAGTGTCTTGAAAAGAGGGTATAAGATGAACATCAACAGAAGCAAAACGAGTATAATGGAATGTAGTCGAATTAAATCGGGTGATGCTGCGGGAATTAGATTAGGAAATGAGACGCTTAAGGTAGTAAATGAGTTTTGCTATTTGAGGAGCGAAATAACTGATGATGGTTGAAGTAGAGATGATATAAAATATAGACTGGCAATGGCAAGGAAAGCGTTTCTGAATAAGAGAAATTTGTTAACATCGAGTATAGATTTAAGTGTCAGGAAGTAGTTTCTGAAAGTATTTGTATGGAGTGTAGCCATATACGGAAGTGAAACGAGGACGATAAATAGTTTAGACAAGAAGAGAATAGAAGCTTTCGAAATCTGGTGCTACAGAAGAATGTTGAAGATCAGATGGGTAGATCACATAACTAATGAGGAGGTATTGAATAGAATTGGAGAGGAGAGATATTTGTAGCACAACTTGACTAGAAGAAGGGATCGGTTGGTGGGGCATATTCTGAGGCATCAAGGGATCACCAATTTAGTATTGGAGGGCAGCGTGGAGGGTAAAAATCGTAGAGGGAGACCAAGAGATGAATACACTTAGAAGATTCAGAAGGATGTAGGCTGCAGTACGTACTGGGAGATGAAGAAGCTTGCACAGGATAGAGTAGCATGGAGAGCTGCATCAAACCAGTCTCAGGACTGAAAACCACAACAACAACAACAACAGGATCACAGCAAAAATGTAAGAGTATTAAGAGACACAATTATTTTAAATATTTTGAGAGAACATGTGTCTAGTTTCATGTTTGTATTCATTACGCAGTCGGAGATGAATGAATTCCGTATGGGCCAAAGTCAATCTTGCTGTGCCGCTGTCGAGGCATTTACACGGCCCAGACAATTTGTGCAATACTAATGGCCTCTGAAGGGTGTGGCTGGCAGCTGACGCGGCCGGAGTGCGAGAATGAATGAAGGCAGGCGTAACGTAATCAAGGACGAATCTGAATGTATCTGTAAGTAAACAAACCAAGAGAAAGGTACTGACCTCAAGGAATGTGAATAAATATTGAACTTCATACGTAGTATTTTTTATGTAGCGGATTATTATTTATGATTAAGTGATCTATTAAAGGAAATAATATAATAGACTCGTTAGTTCGTGGACTTAGAATTTGAAAAACAATTGAGGAAGACAGTGAAAGCATTAGTGTGTCATATGATGATATGGTTGTTTATTGTGAAATAATTAATTAAAAAAGCGCATTTGAAAAAAAAATTTGTTAGTTAATATAATTATCACTTGTAGAGTCTTATGAATTTGCCTCCTGGACAGAAAAAAGGAATATGATTCTTAAAATATTAGTTGTATGGGAAATGTAAACTATTACCCTTATTTTGTTTCTAAAAAGTTTGTTTTTATTGCATGTGCTCATACTAAGGGTAATGATGGATGGTTACGCGGGAAAATTCGGAGCACACATAAACAGTTGATGTATACTGAGTGCCGAACCAGATCAGCAATCAGCAACAAGAGACGCGGTTGGTGTACACAGAAATGATGGCTGTAATCAACGGAACAGAGCAGGAACGCGTCGCTTAGGGTCAGCAATTTCGGCCGAAAAATAAGTGTTTCAAGCAAAATAATGGTGTCAGTGTCATGCGTTATCCAAGAACGACCTTCAGTCGTAAGTGCTTCTTAAAATAGTGTAATGGTGAGCAGTAATGCTCCATTGTAGGATTTAGAGAAATGCATTTCTCGTGTGTATTGTGTATATTGCATTTGTGTATTCTGTCTGTTTTGTGTATGTACAGTGCAAATTGTGGAAAAGGGTCTGGTGGATTTGTTTGCGCTGGGCGTCTACCCAGTGGAAAATGTGATGGAAATGTTTTTATTAATTTTCCAAAAGTACGTAAAGTCAAACAATTGCTCTGAGCAAATTTTATGTGGATGATCAATACTCTGTAACTTGTTCGAAGTGTTTCCAAAATTACGATTTGGTTTAAAATAAATCACAATTCTGAAAACAAATTGCCGACGGCAATGTGGAAAGTACCCCTTATGTTGAAACCACATCTTATTTCCTAATTTTTCAGTTTTACAATTTTGTATCACATCTGAAGATGTCATGTAGCTTACAACCAGTAATGCGGTACTGCAGAACGCACACAGTTGGGAGAAATATTTCAGTTCCTACGTTGGCTGAAGGAGCTGATGGACCGTATGGCGTTGCCAGTGGACGGTGATGTGAGGCGCTGTGGCTGTACATGAGAACGCCCGTTATGTCAGCAGCAAGGAAAGGAGAGAAAGTACATTTCCTCTGGCAAGAAGCAAGTTAAACTGCTGGAATAAAAAAATGTACACCCTTTTAAAGGTTTCCAATTCAGTAAAGATTCATTGTAACAACAGTGCACATAGAGTACAAGAAATGATTGCATTTAAGGGGTAGCGTTCTCGCTTCCCACGCCCGGGTTCCCGGGTTCGATTTCCGGCGGGGTCAGGGATTTTCTCTGCCTCGTGATGGCTGGGTGTTGTGTGCTGTCCTTAGGTTAGTTAGGTCTAAGTAGTTCTAAGTTCTAGGGGACTTATGACCATAGATGTTGAGTCCCATAGTGCTCAGAGCCATTTTTTTGCATTTAAGGATCAATAGCACAAGCGGTTCTGATGTTCGACGCATGCTGAAAGACCCAAGTAGTATGTCGTGTAGCCTCCACGGGTGGCATTGCAGGCGGAGCTTGTGGCATCCATTCGATCACACAGGTGGCTAATTCTGCCCGGGATAGGTTATTCGACCCCTGCTCGACCTGTTTACGTAGCTCTGTAACAGTTGGTTGACGAGTCTCACTAGTCACTTCTCATCCCATCATGCCCGATATGTGCCTGGCTAGAGACAAGTCTGGAGATCGTGTTGGCCGGGAAAGTTGCTCCACGTCTTGCAGAGCACGTTTAGTTTCATGAGCAGTGAGTGCGCGAACATTATCCTGTTGGAACAAATTGCCAAGAAGGCGAAAGAACGGCTCTAAATACATTCTGCAGGCACCGAACGTTGCTTAGCGTCCCGTCCAGAAACACCGAAAGTGAACGAGAGCTGTAGCTTATCGCATGTAGGCCATTAGGCGTGGGATGCGGCCAGTGTGTTTTGGACGAATGCTCCCTACGAGACAGCACTCACCAGGTCTACGTCGTATGGGCATACAACCATAACCAGCATGCAGGCAGAAACGGTTTTCATCGCTGAAGACCACGGCTCACCATTCCATTTTCCAAGTGATCCTCTGATTCTGAAGGCATCGCTGGAGCCGTACATCGGTGTTGTGAGTGGAAGACTGCCCAGAGGTGTGGGTGACCGTAGTCCCACTGCTAATCAACGGTTCGCAACAGCTCCAAAGCCCTCTTATCTCTACTGTAGTTGCTAGAAGATCTGTCGCTGCTGCCCTTGTAAGACAATGATCCTAGCGGGCTTCTGCGATGCACTACATGGACTTCCAGAAACTTGTCTACGGGTGTGAGAATGTTCACGTGACCACTGATACCAGTATCGTTGCACAACCAACGCAACACGTCCACCTTGTGTGGCAATTATCGGAAAGGACCATCCCACCAAGGGAATGGCCACAATTTGACCTACTTGCAACTCGCTCAGGTGGTTGTAGGCAGCACGAGTACACCTCCGTGACATGATTGCCTGCTTGCTTCACACAACTGCATCACACTGAGCCTTCAGGCTGAGAGCAGTCCCTGTTAAACGATAGACACAGATGGCGTTCTGTTAGTTATGCCGCTACGCAGTCTGTTGGCGGACGACGCTGAAATCACTGTAAGTACATCTACGATCCTCCAGATGGTATATGCCGTCATCGGATCAAAATCAACGTCGTCTTGGCAGGTGCATTATTATTTTTCCGGCACGTTTTTGCTTATAAAAATCACTTTTTTCAAAAAATGGCTCTGAGCACTATGGGACTTAACATCTATGGTCATCAGTACCCTAGAACTTAGAACTACTTAAACCTTCAATCACAACTTAACCACAGGTGTTTTCCCCAAGGCCTGGAAACAGGGACAGCACCCTCTGTTTACCGACCTATTTTTATTCTTCCGGCACTGTCCAAGGCCTTAGAATATAGTCTCGCCGTTAAGGCGCTCAGTCCGGAACCGTGCGACTGCTACAGTCGCAGGTTCGAATCCTGCCTCGGGCATGGAGGTGTGTTATGTCCTTAGGTTAGTTAGGTTTAAGTAGTTCTAAGTTCTAGGGGACTGATGACCACAGAAGTTAAGTCCCATAGTGCTCAGAGCCATTTGAACCATTTGAACCTTAGAATATATGGTCCACAACCAGCTAGCAGATTTCCTAACTACGAACAACCTAAAAGATGAATATGAATTAGGATTCTGTAAACACTGCAGCAGAGGATCTGCCTTAATATAGGTAACAGATGGCTTGAAGCTTGCTGTGTATGCACAAGAGGCGAATACCATGTGCTTCTTAAACTTCTGCAAAGCCTTTGACACGGCAGACTTCGATATTTTACTTGAAAAACTTAGCAGCTTAAATTTCTCACGGATTCCAGTATAATGGTTTCCCTCATACATGACGTCTCCTCAACAGTGCATAATGTTCGGCACCACAAAGTCACACTAGAGGCACAAGTATCAGGCGTCCCCGCCAGTGTTGAATGAACCATCAGAGACAGAGCACTACGAATTCCTGCTGCTAATAAGCCGAGTACACTGTTCGCTTCTTGCATGTTTTTACGAGCTTAAAACAAGAGCGACAGCAGTAATGACTAGGAACTGTAATTGCTGTGAACAGATGCGAGATGAGTTGGCAACCCTTCGCTCACAGCTCCAGGCTGCATTGGCTTCCGTCACACAGCTTGAGGCTGCTGCCAAGGGGCATCACTGTGGGGGGTCGGACGCAGGGATGCGAGGGACGTCGAGCACGTCCCACGTGTCCACTGATCGGTCCACTGTGTGTGACCACCCTGGGTAATGCCTGCACTGAGACTGACGCCTCACTCATGGTCGAGTGTGAGTTCATTCTGATGTCTGGCGGGCAGCGAAAAACTTTCTTAGGGACTGATAGTAGGGCTTCCCTGGTTCGGCCTGAAAGAGATCCTGCAAGAACAGAATGAACGACGACTGAAGAAAATCATTCAACATGACAGAAATGCAACCCTTTCTCAAATTGCTGCAGATTTCAATGCTGGAGCATCAGCAAGTGTCAACATGTGAACCATTCAACGAAACATCATCAATATGGGCTTTCGAAGCCAGAGGTCCACTCGTGTACCCTTGATGACTGCATGACACAAGGCTTTACGCCTCGCCTGGGCAAGTCAGCACCGACATTGGACTGTTGGTGACTATGAAACATGATGCATGGTCGGACGATTCTCGTGTCAAATTGTATTGTATGGGTGGATGGACGTGTACGGGTATGGAGGCAGTCTTATGAATCCATGGACCCTGCATGTCAGCAGGGGACTGTTCAATCTGGTGGAGACTCTGTAATGGTGTGGGTCGTGTGCAGTTGGGGTGATATAGGACCACTGATACGTCTTGATACGACTCTGACAGGTGACAAAAAATGGTTCAAATGGCTCTGAGCACTATGGGACTTAACTTCTGTGGTCATCAGTCCCCTAGAACTTAGAACTACTTAAACCTAGCTAACCTAAAGACATCACACACATCCATGCCCGAGGCAGGATTCGAACCCGCGACCGTAGCGGTCACGCGGTTCCAGACTGAAGTGCCTAGAACCGCACGGCCACACCGGCAGGCGACAGGTGACACGTATGTAAGTATACTGTCTGGTCACCTGCATCCATTCATGTCTATTGTGCATTCCGACGGACTTGGGCAATTCCAGCAGTATTCCCACACGTCCAGAATTTCTACAGAGTGGCTCCAGGAACACTCTTCTGAGTTTAAGTACTTCCGCTGGCCACCAAACTCCCCAGACATCAACATCATTGAGCATATCTTGGATGTCTTTCAACGTGCTGTTCAGAAGAGATCTGCACCCCGTCATACTCTAGACATATGGACAGCCCTGCAGGATTTATGGTGTCAGTTCCCTCCAGGCCTACTTCAGACATTAGTCGAGTCAATGTGACATTGTGCTGCAGCACTTTAGCATGTTCGCGAGGGCCCTACGCGATATTAGGGAGATGTACCAGTTTCTTTGGCTCTTCAGTGTACTTACAGTTCTGTAATTAACAAATAAAACAATATGGGGAATGAAATTTGCACTCTACAGCAGAGTGTGTGATGATGTGAAACTTCCCGCCGGATTAAAACAGTAGAACGAATTGAAACATGATCCCGGATTCGATTCCAGGTCGGATACACAGTTTTAAATCTACCAGGATGTTGCAAGATAATATCCTGGCAGCAACGTGTTAGTAGTTGGCCTAAGTGGTCCTGACTGGAAAAGAACAACACTGACAGTTCCTATATGATCAACATGCTAAAACGTAAGTTTATGTAAGCTTATGATACAGAGCTAGGTCTGTCTGCTAAAAGTAAGACTTGACTAAACAGTGTATAATAAGGGGCGTTAAAGATTTTCCTTTTGAGGACGCTGCCGCAGCGTATATGCAACGTAGGGTGACTCCAATGGGGGTATATAAGCACCGACGTGTTGTGCGTCGTTCGTGTCTTTTCGACGTGTATGCGGTAAATGCGATAACGTGAAGTATGGCGAAGTTATTACGAAATTCATCTAAGCAGGACCAAGGTACTGTTATTTGTTTCTGGGCTGCTCAAGCACAAACTCCCGTATTCATCGATCGGAGAATGGAAATCATATATGGGGCACCATGGCTCTCGAAAACCAGCGTTGTAGAATGGTGTGCCAAGGGGTGCACGTCCCCGTATTGCAAATGTCATAACGCAAAAGTTACACCAACTTCAGTGGCAAAAACTCGAGCATCTTCGTCCTATAGTTCCGATCTCTTCCCATTCGTTTACCACGCCTTCGGTCCTTTGAAAAAGGACTTGAAGGGTCGACGATTTCTGTCGGACGAGGACGTGCTGCAGGTAGTTACGGACTTCTGCACGCAGCAGGACACTGTGGTTTACCAGACTGTTATCTGCAACCTGGTGGATCGGCGAGATTATTGCCTCAGTGATCGCGGAGATTTTTCCTGATTGACATACCGATTCTGGACTGTACAGTCTTCGAACGGAAATTTTTGATCGCCTCTTACAGTAAGAAGAATCGGTAGTGATTTGAGGACAAGCCAGTCTCAGATTAGATAAATAAAGATTATTTGCCGTTGAAAGTAACGTTCACAGTACACAAATAAAAAAAAAAAAATATTCCAACACGAGAGCGTGCATAACTTAGACTCAAGGTATAAAACGACAAGTACAATAATCGTGTAGTGTGTGCAGTCTGATACTGCACAATTAACCAATTAAATAATGTTCTCAGATTATGTATCACCTTTGTACCGTAGTATTTAAACCGCTGTCGAATGCCGTTTGTAGGGACTTCGCCGAGTCTTGTAATATAAGAGGCGGTCAAATGGAAACGACACAGGCGGAAACAATGTAAGTCAACTGCTTATTATTTCAAATGTAATCGTCGTAACTGTTAATACATTACTCGCGCTATGATATATGTCAGTCAATGCCTTCATGTAAAGATTTGTGCGGTTACCTACGGAACCATGATTGTACTCAGGAGTCCACCTGTTCGGTGGAAGCAAATCGACCTTCAAGTGCCACTTTCTTTAGCTCTCCAAAAAATGTGGAAAGTGTGTGGGGAAAGCTCAAGAATTTTCCATGAAGGCATTGACAAATGGCTCTGAGCACTATGGGACTTAACTTCTGAGGTCATCAGTCCCCTAGAACTTAGAACTACGTAAACCTAACTAACCTAAGGACATCACACACATCCATGCCCGAGGCAGGATTCGAACCTGCGACCGTAGCAGTCACGCGGTTCCGGACTGTAGCGCCTAGAACCGCTCGGCCACTACGGCCGTCCCAGAGATTTCAATATGGCAGCGTAGCTAGCAACAAAATGCAGTGTCAGATGTCCAGAATGAGCGTCTTGTCACACATTAAAAGCAAGTGTGTTTTTCGTTCGAATAATTGTAACACATAACAAACAAAAAGTAGGCTGGATCACTAACGTTCCTCCTATTTAAAAAGCCACTACTGGAATTTTAAGAAGTGACGAAAATTAGTATACACTTTCCTTTCAGAAGACCAGTATATGACAGGACGTTCGATACTGTACACACGTTCATAAGTTCAAGAGTGTGATTAACGAATTTACTTAAGATAACTAAAACAACACTTAAAATCACCAACAATTCGATCTTAAAAAACGTCTAAAATTACTATATTCGAAATCAAACATTGTACATTTGTGAGGCAGAAGGTAAAATTTGCGGCATGCACGTGTATCATACGTCGTAAACAAATTTTTCAGGACAATAATTGCAAAAGATAGCGATAACCTGCTATCATGATTTATACATACAATGAAACACGTAGTTTGATGTGCTATTACACAATTGATTAGTCCAAAAGAATTTCAGTGCCACTTTCCTTAGTGTTCACTGGAGGCAGTTGCGACTTGTTTGACAAAAGAGCATCTTAGAGCGAGGGTCGGCGCTATTGAGTTCTTTCATAGATGCCAACTTTTTGGACTATTTGGAAACCCACTATGTGTCTCCGCATTAGACCATAAAAGTCACTAGAACGTACAAATCTTAGAAGGACATTATCGTATATCAGCCACTGGCTGGGAGAGATCCCCTTGGAAAAAGATACGATACTGGGGCCAACAGAAGAGACAAAATAAGTAAAATGCAATACGATTCAGAAACTCAGCCGTGCTAACTGCGTAAGAGTGTTCTAGGTTGAAAGGGATGAAGAGGTGCAGTGTATTATACACTCCTGGAAATTGAAATAAGAACACCGTGAATTCATTGTCCCAGGAAGGGGAAACTTTATTGACACATTCCTGGGGTCAGATACATCACATGATCACACTGACAGAACCACAGGCACATAAACACAGGCAACAGAGCATGCACAATGTCGGCACTAGTACAGTCTATATCCACCTTTCGCAGCAATGCAGGCTGCTATTCTCCCATGGAGACGATCGTAGAGATGCTGGATGTAGTCCTGTGGAACGGCTTGCCATGCCATTTCCACCTGGCGCCTCAGTTGGACCAGCGTTCGTGCTGGACGTGCAGACCGCGTGAGACGACGCTTCATCCAGTCCCAAACATGCTCAATGGGGGACAGATCCGGAGATCTTGCTGGCCAGGGTAGTTGACTTACACCTTCTAGAGCACGTTGGGTGGCACGGGATACATGCGGACGTGCATTGTCCTTTTGGAACAGCAAGTTCCCTTGCCGGTCTAGGAATGGTAGAACGATGGGTTCGATGACGGTTTGGATGTACCGTGCACAATTCAGTGTCCCCTCGACGATCACCAGTGGTGTACGGCCAGTGTAGGAGATCGCTCCCCACACCATGATGCCGGGTGTTGACCCTGTGTGCCTCGGTCGTATGCAGTCCTGATTGTGGCGCTCACTTGCACGGCGCCAAACACGCATACGACCATCATTGGCACCACGGCAGAAGCGACTCTCATCGCTGAAGACGACACGTCTCCATTCGTCCCTCCATTCACGCCTGTCGCGACACCACTGGAGGCGGGATGCACGATGTTGGGGCGTGAGCGGAAGACGGCCTAACGGTGTGCGGGACCGTAGCCCAGCTTCATGGAGACGGTTGCGAATGGTCCTCGCCGATACCCCAGGAGCAACAGTGTCCCTAATTTGCTGGGAAGTGGCGGTGCGGTCCCCTACGGCACTGCGTAGGATCCTACTGTCTTGGCATGCATCCGTGCGTCGCTGCGGTCCGGTCCCAGGTCGACGGGCACGTGCACCTTCCGCCGACCACTGGCGACAACATCGATGTACTGTGGAGACCTCACGCCCCACGTGTTGAGCAATTCGGCGGTACGTCCACCCGGCCTCCCGCATGCCCACTATACGCCCTCGCTCAAAGTCCGTCAACTGCACATACGGTTCACGTCCACGCTGTCGCGGCATGCTACCAGTGTTAAAGACTGCGATGGAGCTCCGTATGCCACGGCAAA
This sequence comes from Schistocerca americana, assembly GCF_021461395.2. Taxonomy (NCBI): domain Eukaryota; kingdom Metazoa; phylum Arthropoda; class Insecta; order Orthoptera; family Acrididae; genus Schistocerca; species Schistocerca americana. Next base: position 856,278,339 of record NC_060130.1, on the reverse strand, counting down.
CTGGCTGACACTGATGGCGGCGGTGCACAAACGCTGCGCAGCTAGCGCCATTCGACGGCCAACACCGCGGTTCCTGGTGTGTCCGCTGTGCCGTGCGTGTGATCATTGCTTGTACAGCCCTCTCGCAGTGTCCGGAGCAAGTATGGTGGGTCTGACACACAGGTGTCAATGTGTTCTTTTTTCCATTTCCAGGAGTGTATGTCTGAGATTCTTTCATGACTGAAAATAAATACGTAAAGAACCGTATGCTTACTTCCCGTCAGGAAGAACTCATCTATAGAACTGCCGAACTGTCCAGTAGGAAGATGTTAGGAAGGAAGGTAGATCAGGGTTCAACATCCCGTCGACGTCGGAGTCATTAGAGAAAGACACCAAGCTCGGTTAGTTTCAAGGATGGGGAACGAAATTGACCGTGGCCTTTCGAAGGAATCATCCCGGCGTTGGCCTGGAGTGATTAAGAGAAATCACGTAACGGTCGTCCTCTGAAATGCGAGTGTCCAGAACAAAGAAATGGAACATTATCTAGCAGATACCATTCTAGAGACCAAAATAAACAGTTTTCAAGCAAGAGAGAGCGGAGGAACGGAGGAATGCAGTTAATTTTTTCTCCTAATTATATAGTTTTGAACATTACTGTTTCACTTTAGGTAGGATAGACTACTTATAGTAAAATTCTTGTTTTAATAAATTTGTGATTGAGATATGTTACAGAATCACAAATTTCTGTTTACAACCAAGTCACGAAAGGACACAAATAGTATTCTTAATAAAGGCACTGGCTGATTATACCAAGGACAGAGCAGCGCGATGTTTTGTGTACTAGCAGTGTAAAGATTTTAATAATAAAATCGTGTTCCATGCGTATTTTCAGTACAACATGGAAATTAAAACAACGGCAATTTTACAAGAAACTAATGAAATGTTTGACAAGTGTATCCATTCATTGCTATCAGCAATGCTCAGTTAGAGGGTTCGATTCCGGCTGTAGTAGGTTGCTCTTCTTTGTTGGAGGTTGGTGCTTTTACGCTTTGAGGAAAGTGATGTAACTGACGAAAGGGACAACGCTACTGACAGTAAAGTGCCAACTGGGCAAGAGTGTAGCGAGTGATGAGAGAACAAACAGAACGCTTAAAAGCGACACCTGCTTGTAAGAGTTGACTATTAAAGTCGATATTACATTCATTTCTCTGATAAAATGAATTAATTGTATGCATTTTTTTCGAGATATATTTTCTTTACTACTTAACGACTAAGAAATTAGATACCACATCGTGGAAACTAAAGAAGTAAAATTTAAACAATTATGCTTACAACTACAGTCGGTCCTACACTTAGAGCAAAACTCTCCCCGTTGCACGAACTGGGCGGCTCTGTGTCGTGGATGAGGTTTGCCAAGTTGTTATTCTCTGACCTTTTTTTTTATTGGCGATGCCTCTTGTTACTGACGTATTTCTAGCAGGCGATGAATCGAGCTGTGAACGTGGGAAGAGTTTTGTACCTCGGTACACTTTCAGGCCCTCGCCTTGTGAGAGAAATTTCATACGTTTTCTTATTTCGTTTTCAATTGACGTTATTCACTTTTCAGTCCTCAGATCTTTTACCTGAATTACCGAAATATGCTCCGGAAAATTAAGATTCTTCGAAATGTGAAAACATGTTCAAAGATACAATGTGATCATGTATCTAGGAACAAAAATATTCTACTGAAATTCAAAAGCGTTGCAATCGAGGAAGTCTTGTCATTATTGTATCCAGTCGCCTATCTCTTACGTCATTACTCTACCACACATCAATAATCAGTAAGTGAAATCAAATTAAGGAGAAGTATTATTAAAACCCAGTTAGATGTCGGCTATAGTGTGAAATAGGAGCTATTGGAACCTAAAACCAGTTTCCATTTTCAAGAAAGGTAAAATTATTAAGACATTAAAGAAACTTAGTTCATTTCCTAATATCACGTGTTCCATGGAGACCTTCTTCCGTTTAAAAGGTACAAGATGGCGCACGACAGATTAAGTTTGGCTCAAGGATCAGCATGATATGTAAATAGTTCTAAAAATTTGTAGCATTTAACTCACCGTAAACTCTGTACCTGAAGAGTTAATAATATTACAAATAATTTTAATACAGGGTTTCCACAAATTGTCTTTACAACTTCCGACTTCAGTGATTTTAAAACTATTTTCTGATATTAACAAATGGTTTTCAACATGTGATAACTCATATAGTTTTATTTCTTACCTTCCAGGTGACGCAATTTTGACGTAAAATTGAACTTGGAAACCGAACAAAATGTGGACGCCGCAGGAGAAATCTCAGTGTGTGTCCTGGTTCGTACAGACATCTGATATCCAGGTCCAACGGAGCTTTCTAATACGGTATGTGCTACGGCGTAAAGTCAAGCGGGAACGACAGACAAGAGATGGCTGTGAGGAGACGTCAGCCAATCGCACGGTGACCGACTCCGGTCCAGGACGACAACGCGATAAAAAAAATTGTTCAAATGGCTCTGAGCACTATGGGACTCAACTTCTGAGGTCATTAGTCCCCTAGAACTCAGAACTAGTTAAACCTAACTAACGTAAGGACATCACACACATCCATGCCCGAGGCAGGATTCGAACCTGCGACCATAGCGGTCTCGCCGGCCAGTGTGGCCATGTGGTTAAAGGCGCTTCAGTCTGGAACCGCGCGACCGCTACGGTCGCAGGTTCGAATCCTGCCTCGGGCATGGATATATGCGATGTCCTTAGGTTATTTAGGTTTAGTTCTAGGGGACTGATGACCTCAAATGTTAAGTCCCATAGTGCTCAGAGCCATTTGAACCATTTTGAACCATAGCGGTCTCGCGGTTCCAGACTGCAGCGCCTAAAACCGCGCGGCAACTTCGGCCGGCACAACGGGTTAGCAGCGGCCCCTATGTGGAGAGGATATGAGCGCCGCGCCCGACTGGTCGTGGCCCAAGTAGAAGAGCAGCTTCAAGACTAGCGTCTTGGACAGAACAGTCAACACTCGTTACTTCGCTTGTGCACTCTATGTAATACAAACTTGGGGATTGTTATACTGAAGATATTGCTTATTTCGTATGTCGCCCGTTGCTTGCGACACATCTGTGTAAGTGACAAAGTTAAGTATTGTAATCTTTTCGTTTTGTAATAAAACTCATTAATACGATTTGTTTGAACTGTTTGTCTAGCGAACCCCAAATATTTGACGACTGGGCTGGATTTAACAGTATAGAAAGCAATCACCGTCCAGTGACAATGTCTTCCATAAGATGTTACTGCTGTATCCCTACAAGGTGCAGCTGCATCAGGCATTAAAGCCTGTGGGGGAACCTCAGCCTAGGCAAGACTGACGCAAAGAATGATGTTTTAGAAAAGATTTGTTTCTCCGATGAAGCAACGTTTCATTTACCCGGCAAACGGAGTCGTCATAAGGTTCAAATATGGGGTTGAGAGCACCCTCTAGTCACCAGTTAATTGAAAAGAGACAGTCCCAAGCTCAATGCGTAGTGCGGAGTGATGCACAATTACATCAATGGTCCATTGTTCTTTCATCGAGTCTGCCAACATGTTACGGCAGTTTGCTGTGCCACGATTAGGACATCTGCAAACCGATCTCATATTCCAACAGGACGGGGCACCACCCCACTTGTCCCTCAATGTCCGTCAATTTCTAGATGAAAAGTTTCCGCATAGCTGTACCGGACGACACAGTCCAATTCGACGACCACAACGTTCCCCTGACCTCACTCCGTTAGACTTATTCCTGTGGAGTTTAGTATAAAGGATCCGGTGTACCAACCAAGGTTAGAGAGCTGCAGAACTCTAAAGCACGCATTCGCAACTCCTTTTAACATGTCGCCGTGGAGATCTTGAATCATACGGGGAGAGGAATGAAAATACGACTAGACATTATCATTGCCACTAAGGGTGCACACATTGTTGTATATGAATCAGGAGACTAAGCTTTATGACTTATCTTATCACATGCTGAAAATCATTTGTTAGTATCTAGTATAGTTTTAAAGATCTATTACAAGCCTGTGTAGAACGCGAAATATTTACGAACGCAGCAAAAAACACAACCTTGTGTCTAACAAAAACAAAAACTGTAGAAAATGGCCGAAATTGCTTATGGCATCCTCTACAAGATGCGGGCGGTACACTATCCTCCATTTACAACCTTCTCCCCTATTTTGTTTTCTCTGTGTGGAGATAGAGAGAGGGAGAGAAAGAGAGAGAGAGAGAGAGAGAAAGAGAGGACGATATGAAACGGTGTATTTTTCGGCGCAAAAGACGTCCACATCCCTCTGCTTTAAATTTTGGTGCAACAGCCGTGCAGCAGTTTCCCGTTTGCCGCTCGGGGCCTGAGAAGGGGGAGGCGGACGGGAGCTTCTGGCGCTCCTTTCTATCATTCTGAAAGCAAGGCGCTGCCTCTGTGAGGCGAGGCGTCCCCAGATTGAGGCGGCGCGTATCGACACTCGGGTATTGGTTGTCCGGTACAGCTGCCCTCGCGGCCGGCCCTGCTTTTACAGCTTTTATTTATCTGGCTCCCCGCTTACTGTCAGAGTTCGGATTTCATCCCTGGCAGGCGGAGCGCCACTACAAATTGAGGAGCGGCCTCCCTGTGAGGCGAGCTCAGCTGCCGCCGACAAGCTCTGGCGTCGCCGCCCGACCCAATATTGCAGCTACGCAGCCGTACTCTGCCGCGCCGCCCTCTGCATGCTCTTTAGGCGTCCCAGCGAGGAACAACTCTAGCCGCCACGTCGCTACAGCTAACTTCAACAGCACATACTGCTCCAACTATGTCTGCCTTGTGGTACATTTAAAATAATTTTGTCTGGCACTAAATTTTAAAGTTTATGAATGATTATTTGCTTCTCTATACCTATTTTTATATCTGCAATTTCTTCCACGTAGTGATTCTTAAATTCTTCTGCTTTTGCGGTGGCAATCTACAACTGTCACTTTACACCATTACGTTAGTAGTTCTACATGTCATCATAGACATTCGTAGAATATGCTGATACCTCAGAAATAAAAAAAGATGCTTTTTAGTGCTGGTTGACCCGAAACTGCTTTTATATAGTAATATATTTAATAATATAAATCAAGATTTTGATGCAAACGGGACAGAAAGTATTATTAAATGCAGGAAGATTGTCTTAAAAATTAAACTCCATTTATAATACATTTAATAATATAAATCAATATTTTAATTCAAATTGCGCAGAAAATAATATTAAATACAGTAATATGGAACTACGGTTGAATGTCTTACGATTATCCTAAAAACTGAGAAGTCCATGATAGCATATTTTTTAGATGTGGATTTGCACATGAAACCAGCGATGCTACTGCAAGGCAGAGACTTCTAGTGGTACACTGAGGTACTTCTACGAATGTAGTGCATTGCAGCAGTCACTTACAACATTCAAAGCAACAGCTGGCGCAGAGATTGTGATACGTGATTGTTGGAAATTGTAACATGCATTTTTTGATAGTGGCCATACTCAGGAGATCATTGACAGTTAAGGCAACTATGTCTAAGTTATAGTAACGAGTATCTGAGTTTGTACTACAGCTTTTGTAAGCATGATCGAAATGAAGCAACTGGGCAGTATGCAGTTGTGATATAACTTTTTTTAAATTTTAGGTCAATTACTGCTTCTTGTTCAGGATTATAATTTGATTTAGGCGTTACAAGCTTGCGGAAGTTTTCAGTTGTGTAATTTTTTCCAGCAAAATGGCGAATTTGCTTTCAAACATATCACACGAAATGATGAGTGGTTGAAAACCGTATGTCCCAGTGGTTCCAAGGTGAAACCATCCCCTTTAAACAACTGACTGCTAACCTTTTGCCAATTTAACCTTACATTCGTTGTTTTTACGACAGTAAAGATTCATTTTGTGAAAAATTTTACATTTGTATTGCAAAAAATTTTACATTTATATTGCAAAGTGCAATACCCTTTTTAAAACAATTGGTTGTTTATTTTTTGCCCGTTTCTTCCTGTATTCGTTGCTTAGTATGGCGATTAATTATGTGAAAGATTTTAAAATTATATATTTTTCATGTTGTTGAGACTCAAAAGGTTAAACGATTAACACTGCAAGATCAGAGGTAAGTGCGAGAAAAATCATTGCAAATGTGAAATGCTGGTACATTAATAACCAGTGTAACTTCCATTGTGTTATTGAGATGCCGGATGTCAGTTCGCGGGATGATGTCCTATGCCTGTTACACTTGCTCGGTAAATAAAGGGACGGATAATGCTCTTTGTGGATGACGCTGGAATTGGCGGCCGATGATGACCCATATGTACTTGACTGGAGACATATCTGGTGACCGAGCAGGACAAGGGTACATGTCGACAACCTGTGGGGCGTGTTGAGTTGCGACAGTGGTATGTGGATGAGCGCTATCCTGTTGGAAAGCGCCTTCTACAATGCTGTTCATGGATGGCAGCACAACAGGTGGAATCATAAATATGCAATCAGGGTGCGTGGGATCAACGCAAGAGTGCTTCTGGTGTCATATGAAATCGCACCCCAGACCTTAACTCCAGCTGTAGGTCCAGTGTGCCAAGCACGCAGGCAGGTTGGCTGTAGGCCCTCAACTGGCCTCCTTCTAACCAACACAGGGCCATCACTGGCACACAACAGGCCTGCACCCTGCAATCCAATGCACGATACGGGGCATCTGGCTCGTAGCTGTCCATGAAGTAACTGATTTGTAACAGTTCGTTGTGTCACTGAGGTGCCAAATGCTACTCACATTGCTGCTGCAGATTCAGTACGATGTGCCAGCACCATACGCCGGACACAATGGCCTTATCTCTCGGTAGTACCATGTGGCCGTCCAGAGCCCGGTACATTCCCGTGCCCACTCGAGCGTCTATGGAAAACAGTTGAAGGACAATGAAGCCATGAGTCAGTGTCAATGTGTTGGGAGTCCACACCTCAAAACAGACATGGAGTTCGGAGGCTTTCCCTCTCTATAAAGCAGGGTAGGTGACGATCTGCGGCGGATCTGTCGATAGGGTGCACTTCTGATGCAGGCACAAATGATTCAGAGCACACAGTTTGGCTCCCATTGCTGAACATGTAGCTCTGCACCATGAGCCATGGAGCTATCAAATCGTGTCGCCTGTCGCCTGTCGGATGAATCTCGTTTGTTGTTACACTAGCTCGATGGTCGTGTCCGGATAGGCCGCCATACAGGCTAACAGCTGCTGGAAACGTGCACTGCGCCAGGGACACAAGGCGATGGGGGCATTATTACGTTATGAGGGACATTCACAAGGGGTTCCATGGAGCCCGGACAGTAACTGAAGGCGCTATGACAGCTTTAGAATATGTGAACATTGTTGTCGACAATTATCACTTCATGCTTGATGTCTTCTCCCAAGTGAATGGCGTCTTCCAGCAGGATAGAATCATACTACAGTGGTTTGAGGAACATGAAAGTGAACTCACGTTGAGGTCTTGTCCATCACATTCCCTTGACCCGAACCCGACGCTATCGGAAGCCAGCTTGACGGCCATAAACCACAGGCCTGTAATTTATGGGAATTTCGTACCCCGTGTCTAACCATTTAATACCACATACATCTAAAAACCCACCAAGGACTTTTAGAGTCCATAACACGTGGAACCGCTGCTTTATTGTGTTCCAGAAGAGGACCGACGCCCTATAAAGGAGGTAGTCATAATGTTTTGGCTCTTCAGTGTACACGACCTTGTTCAAACACAGTAGGCTGCTGATAATGGCGTCTTTGTCGACTTAAAAGGATTCTTGACTAACATCAACTTACCACATCCAATCTCAAAGGTAAGTTACGCTCACAACAGCCAGAGCGTGTATTTAAAGCAAACCTGATTTGCATACTCATAATAGCTCTACTGGCGCAACTCTAACGGGACTGGCGCGAAATTGGAATAGACATCATCTTTCAGACGTAGAAACATGCATATCAACTATCGTCTATATCACACAACGTCTTCTTGGTGTTGCGATTTTTTTCCGTCAGTGTATTTAAAGAAGCTGCTAATTTGAGCAACATCCTGTATACAGAAGCGGATGGATACAGAAACGAAACGCACTTTTAAATCGCTTAACCGAAACAGTTGTCGCAGTTATTGTTGGTACACTCTAGTCGGTAGGCTGATTTATAACAAAACACCTACAGCAGAACAAACTAAATATCATCATCTAACATACGAGTACACTTTTGAATTTATCGTGGCTACTTATTTTATTACTATTATCATTTCGGACACTTCTTCTAATTTGTGTTTGTATAAAAGTGTTGTTGTCTCACTACGGTCGCGGGTTCGAATCCCGCCTCGGGCATGGATGTTCGTGATGTCCTTAGGTTAGTTAGGTTTAACTAGTTCTAAGTTCTAGGGGACTAATGACCTCAGCAGTTGAGTCCCATAGTGCTCAGAGCCATTTGAACCATTTTTTTGTTGTTGTCTTTTTCGGTGCCAGAAGAAACATTCTCAGTAGAGGAAGTAACTCCTGAAAGTTACAGATTGACACCGAACACGGAGTCTACCGCATCGCTTATTCACTGATCTCTCGCGCTTAGCAAATTTTAATTGAAATCCACAGGATGCTATACAATAATAGCACATTTACGTTGGAAAGCCGTAATTTCTGCTGCTAAACGAGAGAATGGTGACTGTTAATCGTGATAGGAAAAATACTTTCTTTTCCTGCTGACACAATACTATTTTGGGAAAGACGCACTATGAATAACCTTTGTCATCGTTGTACTGAACTTCGAATGCAAGTCTTTGGCACAAGGATGCCTGACAGCGACACTTGTCAACGTGAAGATAAAACTTGTCAACGCGAAGATAGAAAAGCTTGTATAAAAACGTCGTATTATAGATGTATTTAAAATATGTATCCACAATATCTATAGAATATTTTCCAATCTAAACGTTTGGATGCGATAGCAGGACTACTCATCCTTTGACTTTCATGGCGCAGTGAAAAGGCTATGTCAAGTAGCCATATGATCCTCATCCTATATACACTACTGGCCATTAAAATTGCTACACCACGAAGCTGACGTGCTACAGACGCGAAATTTAACCGACAGGAAGAAGATGCTGTGATATGCAAATGATTAGCTTTACAGAGCATTCACACAAGGTTGGCGCCGGTGGCGACACCTACAACGTGCTGACACGAGGAAAGTTTCCAACCGATTTCTCATACCCGAACAGCAGTTGACCGGCGTTGCTGGTGAAACGTTGTTGTGATGCCCCGTGTAAGGAGAAGAAATGCGTATCATAACGGTCGGATTGTAGACTATCGCGATTGCGGTTTATCGTATCGCGACATTGCTGCTCCGTTGGTCGAGATCCAAAGACTGTTAGCAGAATATGGAATCGGTGGGTTCAGAAGGGTAATACGGAACGCCGTGCTGGATCCCAACGGCCTCGTATCACTAGCAGTCGAGATGACAGGCATCTTATCCACGTGGTTGTAAAGGATCGTGCAGCCATGTCTCGATCCCTGGGTCAACAGATGGGGACGTTTGCAGCAGCATGGACTATTAGCCGGGAGACCATGGCTGCGGTTACCCTTGATCCTACATCACAGACAGGAGTGCCTGCGATGGTGTACTCAACGACGAACCTGGGTGCACGAATGGCAAAACGTCATTTTTTCGGATGACTCCAGGTTCTGTTTACAGCATCATGATGGTCGCATCCGTGTTTGGCGACATCGCGGTGAACGCACATTGGAAGCGTGCGTTCGTCATCGCCATGCTGGCGTATCACCCGGCGTGATGGAATGGGGTACCATTGGTTACACGTCTCGGTCACTTCTTGTTCGCATTGACGGCACTTTGAACAGTGGACGTTAGATTTCAGATGTGTAACGACTCGTGGCTTTACCCTTCATTCGATCCCTGCGAAACCCTACATTTCAGCAGGATAATGCACGACCGCATGTTGCAGGTCCTGTACGGGCCTTTCTGGATACAGAAAATGTTCGACTTATGCCCTGGCCAGCACATTCTCCAGATCTCTCACCAACTGAAAACGTCTGGTGAATGTTGGCCGAGCAGGTGGCTCGTCACAATACGCCAGTCACTACTCTTGATGAACTGTGGTATCGTGTTGAAGCTGCATGGGCAGCTGTACCTGTACACACCATCAAAGCATTGTTTGACTCAATTCCCAGGCGGATCAAGGCCGTTATTACGGCCAGGGGTGGTTGTTCTGGGTACTGATTTCTCAGGATCTATGCACCCAAATTGCGAGAAAATGTAATCTCATGTCAGTTCTAGTATAATATGTTTGTCCAATGAATACCCGTTTATCATCTGCATTTCTTCTTGGTGTAGCAATTTTAATGGCCAGTAGTGTATGTCGTTTGCAGTCACCTCAAAAAATGTAGTTTCTTACAATATTAATGTCCTCCAGTACGTAGAAAATACAAGCATCTACTGAATCCAAAGATCTCTGTTAAAAGGTGTTGGACAAAAAGATATGAGCACACTTTTGATTTTGACTACCTATTTTATTACTGTTATCGTTTCGCACATGCTTTCTAATTTATGTTAGTATGTTTTTGTTGTTGTGGTTTTAGGTCCGAAAACTGGTATAATGCAACTCACCACACAAGTCTGTCTTCTGTAAGTCTCCTCTTCTTTGCGCAACTAGTACATTCTTCATCTGTTTGACTTCCCTCAATCACCAAACTGACCATTCCTTGATGTCTTCGGATGTGTCCTGTCAGCCGATCGCTTCTTGCGGTCAACTTTCTCATAAAGTTCTTTCATCCTTAGTTTACCACATCACCTCTTCATCTTCATTAGTTATCCATCCCGACAACCTACTCTTCCGTAGCAGTACATTTATAAAGCTCATATTCGCTTCTTATCTGTAGTGTTTACTGTCCACGTTTCAGTTCCATACGAATCTACACTCCAGAAAAATACTTTGACAAAACGCTTCGTAACACTTAAGTCTGCTGTACATTCAATCCCCTCAAAACATGGCGCTTGCCGTGTTGGAGCAACTTGCATCACTAAACGATAGAGATAGCTGTACCATTTGTGCTACTACCTCGAAGGACTTTCTGCGGAAAGGGCCGGATAATACGCTGTTCGTGAGCAGCTGCATTTTCAGTAGTTGCAGGGACAAAGTTCGGCATGATTGTCTGATGTAACATTAACCAGCATGGGTTTTCTAAGTTGGTATAGCGAACGTCTGTGAGTAAGGGAAAATTATAGGCGAAATATTTCCCGAGGACGTGCAGCTCTATTGTACGGCTTAACGGTGACAATTTCTTCTGGTGTAAAAAATTCCAGAGGTAAAATAGTCTCCTGTTGGTATGTTGTCGGAGCCCTTAATCGAGTAGACAAACTGGAGACTTTAAAAAGAGACATGGATAGGTTGAAATTAAGTACATTGGAAGCCAGCGAACATCTGTGGGAGTAAGAGAAGGACCACTCGTCAGATGCGTATAGAGTTAACAAAACAAAATAAAATACGGGTACTGCAACTGTAGGTCCGATAACGAATAAGAAAGTATGGATGCGGATAAACTACTGTGAATAGCAAAGTCAACGCAGTTTCGTAACCAAAATTGGTACAATACCAACACCCACCGCAGTGGCACAAGTACATGTGTCTATAAGCTCCACACATGATGAAGAGATTGCAAAGCACTTAAATATGATTTGCAGCGTATCCATGTATATATATAGATACAGAAATGATAACATAAATTACTCCCACGGGTAAGGGCGGTTAAAATTGTGATGAGAAACTGAAATTTGATAGTAGGAACAGGAACGGGATGAAATACAATGGAAGAACATGGACTTAGGGAAAGCAAAGAAAGGAGAAGCCGTCTGGTAGAATTTTACGAAGACCATAATCGAAGTAATAGTAGCTATTGATTCGATAAACTTGAAAAAAGGATGCATACATCAAAGAGAAACTCGGGAAGGTTTCAAACAGATCATATAATGGTAAGCCCGAGATCTAGAATCTAGTTTTTAAGCAACATAACTTTTCGAGAAGCAGGTGTGGCCTCCGATAATAATTTATTGTTTACGAGCTGCAGAATAAACTTGAAGAAATTGCAGGGTAGCGAGACAGTAAGGTGATGAGACCCATATAAATCGAAAGGACCAGTGGTTGCTCGGAGGTTCAAATCGAGCATCAGTCAAAAATTGACTGAAACCGGGGAAACGAATACATTAGAATACGTATGGAAGGCTTGCCGAGTGAAGTAATGAAAGTAGCAGGGATCAAATAGGCAAACAGGTAATGCTCAGTAGTAATCCTTGGATAACTAATGAGATATTGAATGTGACTGTAAAAAATAGTAAGTGTTTCAATTTATCAACACAGACTTCTAATAAAGAACTGACAGAAAGCACAAAATGGCAAATCATGGATAACTAGAGAAGATATGCAAAGCTGTTGTTACGGTACTGCCTCTCAGATTGGCGTCTCTATCCTACGTCCATGTGAGACGCAAGCTGTCACCGCATTTCTCAACCATAAGCTGAAAGGGGCCGAGTTGACATCACCGAAGTCTCCAATCTGTCACTAAAACGACACTGGTTACCACACGATTAGCCAAGTTACCTCTGGTTGTAAAGATTTTTTTCATAAAAATAAACATTTTAAGATTACGTTCGTTGAATGTCTAAACTGTGGAATGGATACAAAATACGAATTATCGTTTAGTGTGCTGTAGCTGCAAGTGGTGTGCTTACTCTGTGTTAGTGTTAGAAATTCTTTACACGAATTGATTGGGCAATGCAACTCCCAGTACCAATAAAGAAATACAGTCACTGCAAAATACATTCAGCACCTTAGACACTGTATCCTATAGCCCTGTTCAAAACTAATAACTTTGGTCACTGCTGATAACAAATGAATTAAATAGTCTTACCTCTAGAGCAGCAACGGTGGAACGCGGTATATTCTGGTCTCTCATCAAAAATATAAATATGCTAGCTACAGGCCCAACAGTGTGAAATGCTTACTGTAATACTTTGAAATGCCCATGAAATTGTTTTGGATGATAAATGAAAACATTTCTGAAAATCCAACTTCTTTGAAAAACAAATTACCTGGATAGGGTGGAGGTACTGATTGTGGTGAATTACTATCGATAATGTCTTTTGGCAACATTATATTCCAGGTTAAGTTATACGGGGTGGTCCATTGATAGTGACCGGACCAAATATCTCACGAAATAAGCATCAAACGAAAAAACTACAAAGAAAGAAACTCGTCTAGGTTGAAGGGGAAACCAAATGGCGCTATGGTTGGCCCGCTAGATGGCGCTGCCATAGGTCAAACGGATATCAACTGCGTTTTTTTTTAAAATAGGAACCGCCATTTTTATTACATATTCGTGTAGTACGTAAATAAATGTGAATGTTGTAGTTGGACCACTTTTTCGCTTTGTGACAGATGGCGCTGTAATAGTCACAAACGTATAATTACGTGGTATCACGTAACATTCCGCCAGTGCGGACGGTATTTGCTTCATGATACATTATCCGTGTTAAGATGGAGCGTTTACGAATTGCGGAAAAGGTCGATATCGTGTTGATGTATGGCTATTGTGATCACAATGCCCAACGGGCGGGTGCTATGTATGCTGCTCGGTATCCTGGACGACATCATCCAAGTGTCCGGTCCGTTCGCCGGATATCTACGTTATTTAAGGAAACAGGAAGTGTTCAGCCACATGTGAAACGTCATCCACGACCTGCAACAAATGATGATGCCCAAGTAGGTGTTTTAGCTGCTGTCGTGGCTAATCCGCACATCAGTAGCTGACAAACTGCGCGAGGATCGGGGATCTCAAAAACGTCGGTGTTGAGAATGCTACATCAACATCGATTGCACCCGTACCATATTTCTATGCACCAGGAATTGCGTAGCGACGACTTTGAACGTCGTGTACAGTTCTGCCACTGGGCACAAGAGATATTACGGGGCGATGACTGATCTTTTGCACGCGTTCTATTTGGCAACGAAGCGTCATTCACCAACAGCGGTAACGTAAACGGCGTAATATGCACTATTGGGCAACGGAAAATCCACGATGGCTGCGACAAGTGGAACATCAGCGTCCTTGGTGGGTTAATGTATGGTGCGGCATTATGGGAGGAAGTATAATTGGTCCCCATTTTATCGATAGAAATCTAAATGGTGCAGTGTATGCTGATTTCATACGTAATGTTCTACCGATGTTACTACAAGATGTTTCACTGCATGACGATGTACTTCCAACATGATGGATGTCTGGCACATAGCTCGCGTGCGGTTGAAGCGGTATTGAATAGCATATTTCATGACAGGTGGATTGGTCGTCGAAGCAGCATACCATGGCCCACACGTTCACCGGATCTGACATCCCCCGATTTCCTTCTGTGGGGAAAGTTGAAGGATATTTGCTATCGTGATCCTCCGACAACGCCTGACAACATGCGTCAGCGCATTGTCAATGCATGTGCGAACATTACGGAAGGCGAACTACTTGCTGTTGAGAGGAATGTCGTTACACGTATTGCCAAATGCATTGAGGTTGACGGACGTCATTTTAAGCATTTATTGCATTAATGTGGTATTTACAGGTAATCACGCTGTAACATCATGCGTTCTGAGAAATGATAAGTTTAGAAAGGTACATGTAACAGATTGGAACAACCGAAATAAAATGTTCAAACGTACCTACGACCTGTGCTTGAATTTAAAAAACCCACTTGTTACCAACTGTTCATCTAAAATTGTGAGCAATATGTTTGTGACTATTACAGCGCCATCTATCACAAAGCGGAAAAAGTATTCCAACTAAAACATTCATATTTCATTACGTACTAAACGAATATGTAATAAAAAACGTAGGTTCCTTTTTAAAAAAACTCAGTTGATATCCGTTTGACCTATGACAGCGCCGTCTAGTGGGCCAACCACAGCGCCATCTGGTTTCTCCCTTCAAGCTAGACAAGTTTCGTTCTTTGTAGTTTTTTCGTTTGACGCTTATTTCGTGAGATATTTGGCCCGGTCACGATCAATGGACCACCCTGTATATGACGTAATGGACAGGAAGAAATTACAGTGGTACTGGCATGTACGACGAATGGAGAAAGCCAGAATAGCAAAATTGATACTGGAGTGGGAACTGGAGGGGAGAAGAAGAAGAGGACGACCTATGACCACCTGGCTCCAGAATGTACAGCACACAGTGAGGAGAATGGGCGCAGGGGAAGAGGACACACAAGATCGAAACACCTGGAGGAATATTTTGAAAATATTGTTTAAGAACGTTTTTTCTTTGTATTGTAATTTCCGAGTAAATTGTTATGTTAGAGATAAGCCTCTGTAATGAGGAAAAGCTCAAAAATAAATAAAAAATATAAACGTTTGTCTTTTCAAAATCATATGACAATTGTAATTGCATTACTCACAATTGATTCACAAGCTATGAGATTGAAAGTGCAAGTATTTTCTACCTCACTAAGCCAGTATATATACAGATCATCAAATTACTTATTACTGACGAAGATGACGGAGGTAGTCATCGAAAGCTTGGGATTTTATCCAAATTTGACGCGGCAAGTAAACCGAGAACTTTTTACGCAAGGACTCCGTCGCGAAAGACTTCGTAGTCATACTTATATCTAGATTAACAAATCTTAGAAACATTACAAAATTGTAATATCTAACTAGCCTTTTTATCAAAACGGATTACGTACATTGTGGGGTTACTCAGCAATTACAAATTATCAGCCAACTCTCACCTATACTAACGCGCTGGCAAGTACAAAAATCATAATTAATTAACATATTTTCCTTGCTTGCATGAAGACTTCTGCTTCCATATTCAACGATATTCACATACCCACATTAATCTAACACTTGTTGACTTCACACAGCACACCACTAAAACTGCCTACTCCATCGCCTTTCACTCACAGATAGCTACCTTTGCTCCCAGCGCTCTCTTACTCCGCCACTACAAGAATCTCAGACCAGAAGCAGCATCTCTGGGTCTGAGATATAGAGCCTATCAAAGACATACATCGTTTACATAATCATATTCGGGTGCCACATACAAATGTGCCCCAGTAGACTCACTCCTTTCTTGCTGTGGTTGGAATATCGTCGACGCAGCATAGCACGCGAACCGGACCATCGCAATGGAGACTCGAATTACACCACATCCGAGCCTGGCACTGAGTCACTTCCGTTGTCTACTCAGTCAAATAGGATGTGCTGTCACTACAAGGTGGGTAGAGCAACCTTAAATACGGCCCACTCCCGATAGGCAGTATTGACATCGTCCACAGCGAGCACTGACAGGTGCTCTACGCCAGTCGTTGGCGTGATGAGGTTCATCCTGCATAACAACTGCTGGTCATTGCTTCCACTACTTGCTAGTCTGTGGGCTTCGTCTAGCCCTAATGCTGCTGCGGACTGAACTGCTGCCTTCCATGTGGGACCCTTCTACTTGCTGGCTTCAACCGACCTCAGGGCTCCTATCGAGGGAACCATGGTTTGCAGCCACTTCTCAAAAACCACGAGCACCTGACTTGCTGCCGAGCAGTCGCCTGCCCTGAGAGTATGTTCTTTGCTATTACAGGCATGCCCCCGCAGGTAGGTGACGTTACACCGTGCCTAGGAGCTCTTGATTCGCAACAACACTCTGGTGCCTCCTCCACTGGCCCTACCACAGTTTGTTAGCTATTGACCGGCTCCCCTCGGAATTTGCTGCCCCAACTCGACAGTCGGTTTGGTGCTGACATGGCTTCTTCACCAAAGCACTACTATTCGGCCGGAGACCTCCGTTCTAAGACAGAACATACCTCTGGGCGGTGACCAGAGTAAGACAACTTCTTTGACTGCTGTACGAATTGTGATGAGAAAATTGGTTGTTATTTCTCATTGCCTCTATGACTGCACGGATGCCTGCCACATGGTTCTACGTACCTACTGAACTGTCAATCATCCTGAAACATCATCGCGGTTTGCTGCGAGGTCAATAAACACTCGAGCTTTCCTGATTAGGCTTTAATGTATAACTATGCATGACTACGAGAAAGGCACATGTTACCTATAGGAAAATTCATGACATCTTTGGAGAAACGTGGGAAGGCTAAAACCTGGAAGCATTGTGTGGAAGAACTATACAGGGAAAACGAACATGAAGACAGTTTTATTGAAATGAATGAGTAAGTAGGTGTAGATCAAATTACAGATATGATAGTTTGAAACAGTTCTGAAAGGCTGTTGGGTGTAGTGGTTATTGTGGCTTATCCAGCCTGGTGGATATAACAAGATAGTGAACCCCTGTTTTACAGGGTGTGACGAATAGCGGTTGAGAGTTAACAGCTAAATGAGGTAGACGAATTGTTTCGAAGTGTAGCATATTGTGTACTTCTCCTCATTGTAAATTTTTTCAGGTATGAACAGTTTACTTGAGCAGACTAAAATATTAGACAGTTTTGGTCATCGACAATCAGTCATAGACTGTAAATAATGATAAACTCCACGCTGGGCACTCACAAAACAATGAGCTCTGTTTTTTAAGTTACAGCCAAAAATTTCGCTGAAACAGTCAGCAGTGAGCCGTTCCTTATGAAACTTTAGCAATTTACAAAGTCATGTCACGGACGTATTTCTCCTTCGTGAGATCGTACTGGATGAACTACCCTTTTCAGACGTTCAGCTCTTATCTTAGAGTATTCCGTTTGCGGTGCTGTCGTGTTTCTTTAATTTTCACCGTAATTGTTTGGAACATCCTGTTTATAGCACAAATTAGACGAACTGAGCATTCCTCTCAGCGTGTAGTCGAAACTGCCAAAACTTCGTAGCCCGTCTGCCTCGGAGGGCAAATACAAAGACATTAACGACTCTCACAGATTATAGCCAGGCGGGATTCTTCCCTAGGCTCATAACATACTCCATTGTGCGTAACACTTCGCTAGTAGGTTGAGTTACACGACCATCATGATACAGTGATCGACAGTGACTTCGCATAACGCACAGGGTGGGACTAGCTAATAGTTAGCATGCTTTGTGGACTTACATTTATCTTTTTTATTGTTAGGTACCACGAATATCGTGCTATTCAGAAATCCTGAGGTGATTGTGTCCCTGAAAACATTTAATGATCAGATGTTGTCTCGAAGCAGTATCAGTATATATAGCACCATTGTTCACCAGTCTCACCGTTTTCAAGGAGCTATTAAGTTTCTACCTTACTAGGGCTTAGGTAAAGGGAAATACATTTTATACCAACGTAAGTAGACGTTGGGGGTTTTCCACCTTCACCGTTCGCTAAAGTCGTCCAAGAACGTTTAGGTTGAAAGTGGCAGAAGAAATACGCTGAGGCTCTCGTGCCAGCGGAGCGTTTGCGTTTGCAGTGCTCGCTCTTCCCGACATCTACTGCGCTGATTCAAGGCAAGGAAGCCAAACAGAAGTAGCGCGCCGAGGCTACAGTTTCGCATGCAGAATGCTAATTTAATGGCCCAGCGCAGCCAACCCTGCTGCCTTCAAAGGGGCCTTATACAAAGGAAACAGCTTGCAAGTAAATTTACAATTTCACCACAACAACCTGTAATTTCCGCAAGGCTCGCAAATATTTTTAAGCAGCCGGTCAGAAGTTAGGTTTTTGTATTGACTTCCGCTTCCTTACTTAAACTAGCGAAAAGGAGATACTCAAAGAATAGATTAGACCGGCGTTTATCTGATTAATTTAATCGTTATTTCAGGTACGAAATACACACACAAAGCATAATGTATTATGCCAATGTGAAGACAGAAATAAAATATTTCTTGTTCATTCATTTATTTATGTGGCACTACAGGAACTAATTGCAAAATCAAAAAAGTAATCGTTATTTTTTTGTTTTCCCTCGTTCCTTAGTTGCTTCAAAACTCATCGACTAATGTTCCGCCCTCGTAATTTAATGAAAGGCTGTTTGCTTTTTGCTGTACGTGTTCCGCTTTTTTTATTTATAAAGAACCTTCAGTGGCCTGTAATACATGTTTGTTTTTGTATGTATAATAAATGCATTATGTAGTAGTTACAAACACGTTACTATGTTACGTTTTCTCATGTTTTTTGTTGTTTTTCAGATCAAAAGCTACTTTTGTAGCATAAATTTCGTGAGGTTAAATTATAGTTTGGTGTTACTTACGATTTCCAGTGTTGCTAGTCCATGTGTGTGGTCCTGAAGACGTGTTCATTCGGTCCCCATACTCCAGCTGGCCAATTTCCGGGGTTTTTTCATCCACATTTGTTACAACACCACCTGCATCTTTCATTGTGTGGTCACCATGTATGTGTTTAGCGTGCGTAATGTTGCCAACTGTCACTGCCTGTGTATCTTTCGCCATTTATTTATGTTGTGTGTGTGCGGTTTGATATTTTTCATTTCTTTTGTGTATGTATGCTTGCGTGTGTCTGTTTTGTTATGTGTGAATGTGTCATGCTATCTGAGAGTGCTTTCTTTGTGTATGTGTGGTTGTGTTATCCTTTATGTGAGTGGATATTAATGTGTGTGTGTGTGTGTGTGTGTGTGTGTGTGTGTGTACGTGTTGGATAGAGAGAGAGAGAGAATAATAATCTACATAATAGAAAACCGAAATGTATACCACATTTATCAGTATATAACTTCTCTCTACGATTGTCTATAAATGTGTGCAGACACTGATTAATCCAGCTTGTAAGTGAGCAGAAAGTTTTTTTCTTTTAGTTCTTTCCAACTTCGGTGAGGAAAGTAACTTTTTCCGTCATTTTTCCCTTACGAGTCACCTTACCCTTTCTGTCTTCCTTTCGCTCAATGTACTGTGATTTTTTACTATTTTCATGCTTTTACTTTCCTGCAAGTATTAAGAAGAATTGAAAGTTGATCTACATAAGAATATAAACGCTTTTAAGGCGTCCATACGCGGCCTGGCTACTCACCCACCACGGCGACAACCCGTGGACAATGGCTAGCGCTTGGCGGACCCTACCTGCCCGCCCTGACAGAAAGCGGGTTGGTAGGTAGCGGTGAGAGTAAGCAGGTAGAGTGTTCGCCCGTGGAACCGACGCAGCTGAACCACGGACCCGACTGAGAGGTGTGCGGATATTTGCCACGCCGGACTTTTGCCACGATTTTACCTGCTCCGAAGGGTTGGGACCCATGTCTGCCCCTCCTTCTCCTCATCGATGTCGCACAGTAAAGGTACTTACTGAGCCTTTCCGCTGGTTTACTTAACACAAGACCAGAATCTCTTTGAATTTTCCGCCACATTTCTAGAGAGACTTTCGTTGTGGAAACTATTACATGCATCTCGCATTGAAATCCGCACCAAATTTCGAGCCTAAGTAAAACTTCGCCAATCTTGGAGATTTTGCGTTCGTCTAAATTATACGTGCCTTTCTCGATGCTCTTGCAGCAGCTTTCTGTCTTGTTTTGTGTACCATGAGGGATCAGTTCCGTCTCTTATTAATTTATTTGGTATGAGTCTCTCGAGTGCTGTTGATACTATTTCTTTGAACTGAAGCTACATATGGTCTTCACTTACATACTTCCCCAATATTGCAGACTGTCTCTTACAAAGACGTCAAGCGAATTTTTAGCTGCTTTTATAAATAGATATATTTAGCTTTTGGTTTTGGTGAATTTCTTTGTTACGGAATTTAGCATCGCTCGACTGTGTGTTCACTAATCCCTGTATCCTTCGTGATGCTCAGGATTATTTGTGGCTAAGAGGTCAAGTGTGTTTTCGTAACTATTTACAATTTCAATGGTCTCGTGAACTAATTGTTCAAAATACTTAAAAGAAAGCATTTAGAACAATTACAGAAGTTGTTTTCTATCTACAATAGGGTCTGAAAATGTATTTTTGTCAACATACGGAAGGTAGATTGAAGTCACTGCCAACTATGATTGTATGAGTAGCGTACCTATTTGTGATGAGACTCAAGTTTTCTTTGAACTGTTCAGGAACTGTTTCATCTGAGACCAGGGGTCGGCTAAAGGAGCCAGTTATTAATTTATTCCGGTTGTCGAATACGACCTCTGCCCATACTAAGTCACAGGAACTATCTGCTTCAATGTCACTTGTGAGCTGAAACACACATTACATTATTTTTCCTTAAGTTGAGCATCTTGTTTCTGTTGTAGTGCAGATCATTACAATTACTGCTTTTCCCTCGAAAATCTAGGATGCTTTCTCTGTGACCCTGTAAATACCAGAGCTAAATAACGTAGAATAACAACGTACGTTACAAGCATAGTATTCTGGATTACTTCATTTCCTTAATTCTAACATCTTAAAATTTTACATCGACTTTAGATGACATGTCAATCATAGATGTTCTTATCTCTAATTAGTGAGCGTATTTTCTGTCATGTACATTCGCATTCTCTTTAGAACTTTCCTTCCTTGTTCCTTTCCTGCCTATGGAGTGTTTCTATCACGATCAGTAAGCGTGAAATGAAGCTACCGTACAGACAGAGGGATCTATATTTATACTTGGCATAACTAATTACATACTGGCATAATCGTCCGTATTGCTTTCGTTTCCCAGAAGTTATAAATATTTATATTTCGGAAATGAAGCTCTGTATTTCACCAAGATGTCGAAGAAGAAGGTCCCTTACGTACTGGTTGTACCGAGTAAGGTGTGGAGATAGCGGTTTGAAAGCGGACAGAAGTACGAGGAAGGGCGTCCCTTACCTAAGGGATCGCTAATGAAGCTACCTGGCGAAGGAGCAAGTGTGGCAAATGTTCAGCGTGGCAAATGTCCAGAATGGCCAATGTCCGGCGTGGCAAATGTCCGGTATTCGACTGAGAGCCCATCGCCTACACGCAGGCTAGCGGGTCAAGGCTGACCATATCGGCAGAAGGTTTATGTCCCCTATGATCCGCCCACTCCCAAACCTCTTCCCCCCCCCCCCCTCCCACCCTCCTCTTGGATCTGAAGTTCCTAAATGCACTTTAGCATATTTTGAAGTGACATAAACTGTAGAGAACGATCTTAGAATATTTTTGTACTGTGTGAAATTTATAAAAATTGCTCTATGAGCTCATTCTGCACTATGAATTTTCATGTGTGCATTGCTTGAGAGACTCTGAATAAATCAGGGTGAATATAATTTCGTAAATCAGCTGATATTAGTTTAACATTGCCACTTGTGACAGAACACTTTTAGGTTTTACCGTGTGCCACCTGTTGAATACACTACTGGCCATTAAAATTGCTACACCAAAAAAAAAATGCAGATGATAAAAGGGTATTCATTGGACAAATATATTATACTAGAACTGACATGAGATTACATTTTCGCGCAATTTGGGTGCATAGATCCTGAGAAATCGGTACTCAGAACAACCACCTCTGGCCGTAATAACAGCCTTGATACGCCTGGGCATTGAGTCAAACAGAGCGTGTACAGGTACAGCTTCCCATGCAGCTTCCACATGATACCACAGTTCATCAAGAGTAGTGACTGGCGTATTGTGACTAGCCAGTTGCTCGGCCACCATTGACCAGACGTTTTCAATTGGTGAGAGATCTGGAGAATAGTGTTGTGGTTGGCAGGAGAGCCAACACTGTGTTACTAGAGGAAGCCGAAAGGCACGCGTTTTAGCTCACGCCCGCTGGCGTGAGGTATGGAACAGGACAAGGAAATTAGACTTTAGAAAAAACGGATGTAGGTGGTGGAATACTTAACTTTAATCCATTAATGGTGAACGTCGCTCTTGACTGTACATGATTCAGTATCAATAGTAACTGGTAATGGCGCCTTGCTAGGTCGTAGCAAATGACGTAGCTGAAGGCTATGCTAACTATCGTCTCGGCAATTGAGAGCGTATTTTGTCAGTGAACCATCGCTAGCAAAGTCGGTTGTACAACTGGGGCGAGTGCTAGGTAGTCTCTCTAGACCTGCCGTGTGGCGACGCTCGGTCTGCAATCACTGATAGTGGCGACACGCGGGTCCGACGTATACTAACGGACCGCGGCCGATTTAAAGGCTACACCTAGCAAGTGTGGTGTCTGGCGGTGACACCACAGAATGTGCTGGCGAGGGCAGCAGTCGAACATTTTCTGTGTCCAGAAAGGCCCGTACAGGACCTGCAACATGCTGTCGTACATTATCCTGCTGAAATGTAGGGTTTCGCAGGGATCGAATAAAGGGTAGAGCCACGATGACGATTACACGCTTCCAATGTGCGTTCGCCGTGATGTCGCCAAACACGGATGCGACCATCGTGATGCTGTAAACAGAACCTA
The DNA here is from genome assembly GCF_021461395.2 of Schistocerca americana. Taxonomy (NCBI): domain Eukaryota; kingdom Metazoa; phylum Arthropoda; class Insecta; order Orthoptera; family Acrididae; genus Schistocerca; species Schistocerca americana. The sequence goes on along the minus strand of NC_060130.1, from coordinate 856,255,035 downwards.
GAAAAATGACGTTTTGCCATTCGTGCACCCAGGTTCGTAGTTGAGTACACCACCGCAGGCGCCCCTGTCTGTGATGCAGCGTCAAGGGTTTCCGCAGCCATGGTCTCCGAGCTGACAGTCCATGCTGCTGCAAACGTCGTCGAACTGTTCATGCACATGGTTGTTGTCTTGCAAACGTCCCCACCAGTTGACTCAGGGATCCAGACGTAGCAGCACGTTCCGTTAGAGCCGTGTGGATAAGATGCCTGTCATCTCGACTCTTTGTGATACGAGGCCGTTGGGATCCATCACGGCGTTCCGTATTACCCTCCTGAACACACCGATTCCGTATTCTGCTAACAGTCATTGGATCTCGACCAACGTGAGCAGCAGTGTCGCGATACGATAAACCGCAAACGTGATAGGCTACAGTCCGACATTTATCATAGTCGGAAACGTGATGGTATGCATTCCTCCTCCTTGCACGAGGCATCACAACAACGTTTCACCAGGAAACGCAGGTGAACTGCTGTTTGTGTATGAGAAATCGGTTGGAAACTTTCCTTATGCCAGCACATTGAAGGTATCGTCACCGGCGCCAACCTTGTGTGAATGCTCTGAAAAGCTAATCAATTGCATATCACAGCATCTTCCTGTCAGTTAAATTTCGCGTCTGTAGCACATCATCTTCGTGGAGCAGCAATGTTAATGGTCAGTAGTGTATGTGTGTAGAGGGACAAGGTTCGCATCACCCCACTCTCCGTTGTTGCCAAAATTATGCAAGAGGGCGGTGATTACGACATCGAAGATGGCGGCATGTGGACTTGGCAACAGCGCATGACGTCATCCAAGATGGCGGATTTTGGCGGGAAAATAGGTCAATTGTGCTACGTCCACTATCCTAACCTCAAGATAAACTGGCGGAAAGTTTGAATTTCAGCGGGAAAATAGTCCAATTGTGCTACGTCCACTAACCTAAGCCTCCAGAAGAAAAAAAATGGCGGGAAGTTTGAATTCCAACACGATAATGCATATAAAGGCCATACTTATCTTTTTATTATTATTGATAATCTTTCATTAACATTCATTATTATTTATTATTATTTATTATCATTTATTAATATTTATTATCATTTATTATTATTTATTATTATTTATTATTATTGACCTGCCTCCACTAGAAAATTCCCTCCAAATTCAAATTCCAACACGATAATGGCTGCAAAACCTTACTTTTGTTTATTATTATTCATTATTATTTATTAACATTCATTATCATTCATTGTCATTTATTATCATTCATTATTGGTTATTATCATTCATTATCATTTATTATTATAATTTCTTTCTTTTCTCAGACGTTATGTCTGGTCAAAAATGGAAAGTGACGCAGACCTTGATCAAGCGTGACTTCCTTTTAAATCAGACGAAGAACAGCCGACCAGTTGCAAAGGATAAAGTAATCTTTACCTAGGTTTCAATAGATATAAATCTATCTTCTTCAGAAGACGGCAGTATTATAACAACATGAAGTGATATGTCCTTATCGTTTAGGCAAACATCTGCATAGTTACATTAATCATATAAAATATAGCCCTGACAACAGGGTTTGTCAAACAAATAAAATAGGTACATAGAAGTTGCAGAGCGCCTAAGCGACTGAGGATTTTACTCAGTCGCTTAGGCGCTCTGCAACTTCTATGTACCTATTTTATTTGTTTGACAAACCCTGTTGTCAGGGCTATATTTTATATGATTAATGTAACTATGCAGATGTTTGCCTAAACGATAAGGACATATCACTTCATGTTGTTATAATACTGCCGTCTTCTGAAGAAGATAGATTTATATCTATTGAAACCTAGGTAAAGATTACTTTATCCTTTGCAACTGGTCGGCTGTTCTTAGTCTGATTTACGTGGAACCATTGCTGTAGCGCAGCTATGTTTAAAGTACTTCCTTTTAACTGTACGGTATATGTTATATTGCATTTAGGAACTTTCCGGTAATTGAACATGTATCAATAATTACGGAATTCTGTAGTTGTATATATAAGTTTGGATGTAGCTGTTTTGCATTGATGTACTGGTGGATATTGTGTGGTATGACTCCTGTAGTTGATAGTATAAGTGGTATAATGTCAACTTTATTCTGATGCTACATGTCCTTGACTTCCTCAGCCAGTTGGATGTATTTAAAATTTTTTCTCCTGTTTTCTTTTGTATATTTGTTGTATTGGGTACGGATATTTCGATTAGTTGTGTTAATTTCTTCTTTTTATTGGAGAGTATGATGACAGGTTTGTTATGTGGTGTTGTTTTATCTGTTATAATGGTTCTGTTCCAGTATAATTTGTATTTGTCATCCTCCAGTACATTTTGTGGTGTATACTTGTATGTGGGAACGTGTTGTTTTATAAGTTTATGGTGTAAGGCGAGCTGTTGATGTATTATTTTTGCTACATTGTCATGTCTTCTGGGGTATTCTGTATTTGCTAGTATTGTACATCCGCTTGTGATGTGATCTACTGTTTCTATTTGTTGTTTGCAAAGTCTGCATTTATATGTTGTGGTATTGGGATCTTTAATAATATGCTTGCTGTAATATATGGTGTTTATTGTTTGATCCTGTATTGCAATCATGAATCCTTCCGTGTCACTGTATATATTGCCTTTTCTTAGCCATGTGTTGGATGAGTCTTGATCGATGTGTGGCTGTGTTAGATGATACGGGTGCTTGCCATGTAGTGTTTTCTTTTTCCAATTTACTTTCTTCGTATCTGTTGATGTTATGTGATCTAAGGGGTTGTATAAGTGGTTATGAAATTGCAGTGGTGTAGCTGATGTATTTATATGAGTGATTGCTTTGTGTATTTTGCTAGTTTCTGCTCGTTCTAGAAAGAATTTTCTTAAATTGTCTACCTGTCCATAATGTACGTTTTTTTTATATCGATACATCCCCTTCCTCCTTCCTTTCTGCTTAATGTGAATCTTTCTGTTGCTGAATGTATGTGATGTATTCTATATTTGTGGCATTGTGATCGTGTATGTGTATTGAGTGCTTCTAGGTCTGTGTTACTCCATTTCACTACTCCAAATGAGTAAGTCAATATTGGTATAGCATAAGTATTTATAGCTTTTGTCTTGTTTCTTGCTGTCAATTCTGTTTTCAGTATTTTTGTTAGTCTTTGTCTATATTTTTCTTTTAGTTCTTCTTTAATATTTGTATTATCTATTCCTATTTTTTGTCTGTATCGTAGATATTTATAGGCATCTATTTTTTCCATCGCTTATATGCAGTCGCTGTGGTTATCCAATATGTAATCATGTTGTTTAGTGTGTTTTCCCTTGACTATGCTATTTTTCTTACATTTGTCTGTTCAAAAAGCCATATTTATATCATTGCTGAATACTTCTGTTATCTTTAGTAATTGGTTAAGTTGTTGATTTGTTGCTGCCAGTAGTTTTAGATCCTCCATGTATAGCAAATGTGTGACTTTGTGTGGGTATGTTCCAGTAATATTGTATCCATAATTTGTATTATTTAGCATGTTGGATAGTGGGTTCAGAGCAAGGCAGAACCAGAAAGGACTTAATGAGTCTCCTTGGTATATTCCATGCTTAATCTGTATTGGCTGTGATGTGATATTATTTGAATTTGTTTGGATATTAGGTGTGGTTTTCCAATTTTTCATTACTATGTTTAGGAACTGTATCAACTTAGGATCTACTTTGTATATTTCCAATATTTGTAGTAACCATGAGTGGGGTACACTATCAAAAGCTTTTTGGTAATCAATGTATGCATAGTGTAGCTACCTTTGTTTAGTTTTAGCTTGATATGTCACCTCTGCATCTATTATCAGTTGCTCTTTACATCCTCGTCCTCCTTTGCAACAGGCTTTTTGTTCTTCATTTATAATTTTCTTCTGTGTTGTATGTGTCATTAATTTCTGTGTAATGACTGAAGTTAATATTTTGTATATTGTTGGTAGGCATGTTATGGGGCGATATTTAACTGAGTTTGCTGTGTCTGCTTGATCTTTAGGTTTCAGATAAGTTATTCCATGTGTAAGTGTATCAGGGAATGTGTATGGGTCTGCAATGTAACTGTTAAATAATTTAGTTAGATGTGAATGTGTTGAGGTGAACTTCTTTAGCCAAAAATTTGCTATTTTATCTTTTCCTGGGGCTTTCCAATTGTGAGTAGAATTAATTGCTTGGGTGACTTCATGTTGCAAAATTATCACTTCAGGCGTTTGTGGTATCATCTTGTATGTGTCTGTTTCTGCTTGTATCCACCGTGCATGCCTGTTATGTTGTACCAGGTTTGACCATATGTTTCTCCAGAAGTGTTCCATGTCTGTTATGATTGGTGGATTGTCTATTTTAATGTGTGTTATCTATTGTCCGGTAAAATTTCTTTTGGTCTGTATTGAATGTTTGGTTTTATTTCCTTCTATTTTCACTTTTTTTTGTATCTTCTAAGTCGTTTGGCCAATGCTTGCAATTTCTCCTTCTTTTCATCTAATTGCTCTATCGCTTCTTGTTGTGAGATTTTACCTAACCTTTTTCGTTTTTTTTCTGACATTTCATTTCTTATAAATTGTGTTAGCTGTCCAATGTCTTTTTTCAGTTTTTCTATTCTGATCTGTAGCCTGTGTTGCCATGCTGGTTTTGTGGGTTTCTTCTGTGTGTTGGTTGGTTCTGATCTCTGCCAAGTGTGTATATTTAGTGCAGTGAGTGCTCCTATATAAACCAGTAGTTGTAACTCTTCCATAGTTGTGTTTTCATTTATTTTGTTGTGTATGATTGTGTTGATAGTTTTTATTGTTATTTCGACTTGTGGGTTATTTGGCGGTCTATGCAAGAATGGTCTAATGTCTGTATTTGTGTCTTTGTATTCTATATATGTCAGCTGCAATTTACTGTTCTATATCTAACATGTGTGTCACTTTTTGTTATATTGTTTTCATTTATTTTGTTGTGTATGATTGTGTTGATAGTTTTTATTGTTATTTCGACTTGTGGGTTATTTGGCGGTCTATGCAAGAATGGTCTAATGTCTGTATTTGTGTCTTTGTATTCTATATATGTCAGCTGCAATTTTTGTTCTATATCTAACATGTGTGTCACTTTTTGTTATATTTGTTCTTGTTCTGGTGGCTGTCTTAAGATTTCGTTTTCCTCTGATTGTTTAATTGATGCATGTTGTCCTTTGTTTGTTTGCTCTGGGATGTTTGAGTCCATTACTGTATTTTCTTCTTCTTCTGATTGCACATTATTTTGTTCCAGTATTTGTTGTACTTGTTGTTTGATGTTTTCTAATTCTGACTGGGGTATCCTGTTATTTTTTATTATTACACGGATCTGATCAGCTAGTCGTTGTTCTGTTAAAAATTTTAATTCTGGGTATCTGGTAACAAATGTTGTGTATACTTGTGATCTGTATCCAGTTGTGTTGGTTCCTAGGTTTGTTGCTTGGTAATAACAGAACATGAGGCGTCGATTAAGTCCATCTGACCATCTCATCCTCTGTCTTTGTTTTCCTTCTAGGGTGGTTGCAGGAAGCATATCCTGCAAAACACCTCTATTTGAATTTAAATCATTTTCCAGTTGGCTAGCAGTGTCATTACCATTGTGGGTGGGCACAGGGTTCAAGCGTCGTCCCTGATCATGGCGACGCTTGTCCGAGGCTTCTTTAGTTCTGTCCTGAACCAACTAATCACGCTAAAAGGGGGGTTTGCCTTATTAGTGGTTTGTTTCTTTTCGTCGCCTTTTACGACTGGCCGAACATACCGGAGGCCTGTTCTTTTCCCGGGCCTCCACGGGAATTATTATTATTATTATTATTTATTATTATAGGCCTACATCCATTAGAAAATTGCCCCAAAGTCAAATTCCAACACGATAATGGCTGCAAAACCTTACTTTTGTTTATTATTATTCATTATTATTTATTAACATTCATTATCATTCATTGTCATTTATTATCATTCATTATCATTTATTATCATTCATCATCATTTATTGTATTATAATTATTTATTATTATTATAGGCCTACATCCATTAGAAAATTGCCCCAAATTCAAATTCCAACACGATATTGTCTCGAAAACTGTACTTCTATTTATCATTATCATTTATTATTTATTCAAGATGTCCGATTTTCTCGGCGAGAAAGCCATTTTCCTTACATCTATAACAAAAATCTGTCACAAGTTTAAATCCCAACACCATAATTGAACACACGTTCAAACTTTCTCCCTCACTTATCATTTTTCACTGGTAGCCTATCATAATCGCGTCAAATAATAAACTGCTCTTATAGTAACGTAATTCACGTCCTTTGATTTTGCAGGAGGGAAGGGACGGAAGACCTTATTTCAAGCAGTACGGTCATCATTTGTTCTCCAAAACAGTCAGGACACACATCTTTGATATCGCAGTGTAATCACCACGACGTCCGCGCTCCAACTGAATTAGTTCAAATCCTCGCCACCCCCTGACAACGCCCGGAGACACTGCCTACGCCTGTCACGTGAGGCGGCCAGCCACTAGTGCGGGGGGGCGACCCCTGCGATCGCTCCCACGTCGTAAACATGTTTTTGCTGGACATGCTGTAACTTGTCGAGTTTGACGTCACAACGGCCCCTTGTCCGCTCACCACGTGTATTCGTCGCCTCCACACGTTTCCCGCCAAAATTGTCTGCCTCGGAGCTGAATCGCACAACGGTCGGCCGTTTCCCTGCAACACTTTCGGCGCCACGTTCAAACCTGTCGATGCCGACCGCTCACCGTCCACCACGTGCCCATGTGCGAGCGAGAACGCAGTGCTACACTTTTGGCGGCAAAGTTTGCTCGACAGTGGAATCCGCCATGACTATATAACAGCACGTTTGGACCGCACTAGAACGCCAGCTAATTGACTCGCTCTTGCGCGCGCGTAATAACTGTACAATCGCTGCGCCGCCGCCCCACTTACGTCACACGCCCTCCATAAACGCGACAGACATAGCCTTCTGTAAATACCTGGAAAATGACTCTTTATTTCAGACATTACGGTCATGCAGGTGTTTTCCAACTGACTTCTCCAAGCTCACACAGCGAAACTCCAGAGCGCAGCTGACGTACGCGCGGCCGGCTGAGCCCGCTCTGTCGGCAGCTCCCTGGCCGGCTGACGTCAAGCGACCAGCGGTGCCCGCCACAAACGGTCAGCGCCGCTCACATTCTAACCAGATTGCCGTTATTGCGCAAAAACGGCTCAGACTGCGCTGTGCTGCTCGGGGAAGTAAGGAAGGGCTGCACTCTATTTATTTGGAGCCATTTTATTTAGTCGTGGAGTATATTTGTCACAAAACACCCGCACTGATCCGAATGTGGTCATCTGACACAGGCCACAAACACGTAAACAACTCCTAATTTCACCACACAATAGCAAATAGCTCTTCAATAATGCAGTACGCAATATCAGCAGACGAGGTCTGTACTCTTAAACTCTCCAAATAAAGCACTGCACAGAGCACAGACATGCTCGCAAAATAGTGCAACAGACGCGCCCAAACACTACCAGCTGCCAAACCGACCAAAAGTCTCTGCTCGGTGTCCCCCAAACATGACCTCAACACAGTCGCATTCACACCTATCACCGGAGAAATTGATATCGCCTATGCGCCTTAGATTACGCTCCAAGGAAGGCCGCGCGCAAGTGCGGTCGGCGGGGAAGGGGATTCCAGAGTCTCTGGCCAAGTTCAGCTTCCGAGCGCTCATGACAGCCGACACTTTTCAAAGCTTCATTGTTCTTCTCATATATACCACCGGCGGTTTGGACCTGCCTTCACGTCTATTTTCAGAATAGCTCATAGCTCGTTGACACACTTGATTAACGCGACCAGGTAAACATTTACTACTCGCATGCAACCGAGATGGTGACGGAAAACCAATCACTCTGATCTGCGCTGCAGGCGCGTGTAATCATTGAGAACACTCTATTTATTTTTTTCGAACATCTTATTTAACCATACAGTATATCTATCACGCTATCACAAAACACCAATCCCGGATGTGCTCTGGGTCATGTTGCACAGCCCACAGACACGCACCCAATCATAATTTCAGTACACTCTATAGCAAATTGCTACTATGTAATACCTCACACAGATGTGTAGATACGCTCAGTACTCGTAAACTATCGTAATAAAGCATAGCAGAGCATGCAGACCCGCTCGTAAAATAACTCAGCAGACGTGCGCAGGTACCCTAACTCTGCACCCTGACCACAGGATCGTGAAGTCACCCATCCGTCTGATTTCAGACCTCGCACAGCCCCTACTCGGCTTCCGCAAGCGCGAGTTGGCGCGATCAACGCGCTCGTCAGCGTTCAATGCACACACATAGGTCCGTCCAGGACCGCGATCCCGAACCGCGACCACCGAACGCTGGTGAAAGTCAACTTTATATCAATGTAGCATAACACCAAAGCGCAGCCTCCATACGCTAGACACATCATAGCACCACATGTCTTTACCTCCTATGACACTGTAGCACACTGCGCATTGCTCCTCACACGACATTACACAGCCCTTTAACTAAACATAACTACACATCCCTACTCTCGCCTCGTCGCGTGACCAGCCATATAAAAACCTTCTCAATATTATTCTTACCTTACGACATTTTTTTAAAAAGTGAGATCTAATTTACGCCTCCCACTGCACCTAACCTCACACCCGTCCCACCATCAACAAACGCAAACGTCCTCAACCCTATCTTGACATTCATATATCACCCCACAAACCATGCCCATCAATCAATTTACCATTCTCATCCCCTCTTTTCGAATTACAAACGTAGCCTCTCTCTAAAAACCAACCAACTCATCTGTCTCGCACTTTCAACAGTAAAATTAATTTTACACACACCCAGAAATACCAACCCCAATTAAAGACTCAAACTTTTATACAGAGCATCAAGCACATACCGCACTCACACTAATATTTAAAGCCCGGTCCATATTTACCACCTCCACCTTCAATTAAATATTATTACCATTGCCGCAACATTCTACCAGCGCTCGATTTGTACCTATTTTTCCGCTCTTAACTGTTGTCACTAGCGGTCGAATATCACTATCTATAAATTTCTACACAAAAAAAATCTCGCCCCTCCGTTTAGAGACTCCTATATCCGAACACATAGCATCATTCCAGTATCACTTGCTTTATCTAATAACTCATCCATCAGGTCTGGGGGCAAGGTCATTCCTTTCTTTCTTTCTTTCCTTCTTTCAGCAGCAGACAGCTATTTTTTTACAGTGGTAGCTAAACTGCACCATCAACTTAACATCACCATTCGCGAAACATATCTTCAAATACGTAAGCACACTTACTCAATTACACAGCGGTCTCGCTGAGGACATGACCTTCAATATTACAGTTCTTAATTGAATAACCACCGAAACAAGTACTAAATGCTGAAACTAATCCCATAGCACCTTACAAAGAGAGTGTCCAAGCGCCGCCAGTGGCATGTCAAAGCCACATAGCTGTCCATCTAAACAACCATCCACTTAGGCCCAGGACCAGAATGTTGAAGTGGGCTCTCCCTATACCTGCTGTCCAGCTATTGTCTAACGACATACAGTGCACAAATGGATTCCTGAATAGTGCAGATCTCTATCTCCCCCTTGCATCTCCAACAGGACATGTAAACAGTGTCTCCCCCAGCCAGCGAACCCAACGTCATTCACCCTTCACTGATAATTTCCACTCTCATATATAAAACCATATTCACTCCTGCCAAAACTCACTTAATAATAAAAAAGCATTCTACCTTTCTAAGCATAGATGAGTATGCATTTATCTTCACCCATCTGATCTCTGCAATTTAAGTCAGAGAAAGACATATCTATTACCTTCTGCATTCTGTCTATAAACAGAACGATCTCAGTTACTACAACAGGACCTTGTTTTGACCATTCACCAGAAATGCGCGCAATGTTGTACGCCTCAAACTAGGTGCAAGTACAACAGATCCTCAACGCCCTATCATCTTTATCCTCTACCATCAAACAGTGAAAACGTCATGAAGGCGCCAATGCGATCCACCTCCAGCACGGACAAACGAAATTCACAGTACTCACCCCGAATAACTCAGAGTGCAACAATCCAAGAATTCCTAACAGCTCACCAAATCCAACACCTCAAACTACAAATGCCTATATGAACAAGATCATATTAAATATACACACTCGCTGCAGAGACCCCTTTAAAGTTTGGTCACCCATACTCTAAGCGAATGAGAAGCTGCCTCTGGCCCTTGTTCAAACAGTGTTTTCTAACACGCTGTTGCACACTGCCGAGCATTTTGTCTTTCTGCCGCAACTTTGAAGTCATTGTCTGATTCTAAACTGACATTAACACGGACTGATGCATGGTCTCTCACAGCAAACTATACCTTGCACCTTATAAATCATATTCTTACAGTCGATAGCATAACATTGAATGATTTTAAATAAAGGGCACCCACAACACAAGGAAAATAGAAGAGCCTGTTGGCATCGTAGCCACTTCCCTCGAAAGTGATTGACCACCTCTGCATTTAAACTCGCATGTCACAGTGACCGAATGGTTTATAACTCTGCATTCAATTTCTAGTGATTGTTCATTTTTGCACACAAGTACAGGATCACCGTTTTCGTTGCTAGCAACCCTGGAAGTTGTCGTTCATCAACCAAAATTTATCCCCCAACTCAAGCAATCATTGTCAATCAACCATTATGTCGTACCCAATGCACAGATGCGATGGATAAGACACCTCCGATCTACTGTAATATTATCCATCACAGCTGATATCTGTAATATTATCCATCACAGCTGATATCGCGATGGATGAGACACCACCGATCTACTGTAATATTATCCATCACAGCTGATATCGCGAAAAATGTTACAGTAAGTCCAACACTGACCAGTCATGTGACAGCTTGTTTTCTTAATTTCAGTATCATAGCTAAACCATACATCCTCTACTTTGCAAGTATCATTGCGACCATTCATAGATGACTGCTCAGCACGTCCATTCACACTTAATTCTCAAACACATAAAGATGATCAAATTATACCAGACAACACTATACATATTTCTAAGACCTCGTGCATTGTACTCGATCAATCTCTCTGCATATGGCGGCATTGACCTACCTACCCCACAACATCGCTACTCAATTATTCCTCAACCAAGCAGACGAATACAGCTACACTCCACCTCTCATGACTGAATAGAGCTTTCCTAGTCCTAATCCATCCAAGTGCACCACATTTCTCGAAATGTAACCAAGTCTTGGAGCTTAGCACACCATATCGATCTATAGTAACAGATCTCTGCCGGCCGAAGTGGCCGTGCGGTTAAAGGCGCTGCAGTCTGGAAGCGCAAGACCGTTACGGTCGCAGGTTCGAATCCTGCCTCGGGCATGGATGTTTGTGATGTCCTTAGGTTAGTTAGGTTTAACTAGTTCTAAGTTCTAGGGGACTAATGACCTCAGCAGTTGAGTCCCATAGTGCTCAGAGCCATTTGAACCATTTGTAACAGATCTCAAAGTGCCTTAATTTAAAAGCATACAGTTAAGAAGAACAAGAACGGAGCGATATTTAAACACAACATAGTTCGATAGATTTTTAAGCAAATCATCCAATCTATCATGTGTTAAGTATTGTTCTAGAGTCCATGATTGGTGCATCAAAGGTTCCAGTAGGAGAGAGAGAGAGAGAGAGACAGAGAGAGAGAGAGAGAGAACATAAATACACACACACTCCTAAGACTAGAACGTTCAGCACTTAAAAACGGGCAATAACCTTAGATCGCTTACTTTTCCATTCTGTCAGACATACATCCATCTCCCTGGTCACCTTACGCTGAGCTATCTCTACCACAATCATAAAACTTTTCCTTTCTTTGATATGAGCCCAATATAGCCCTGCGGACACGTCTAGTGCCCAATTATCACACCATATCATGAGTCAGAAACAATACTATTACTCCATCTGATCTATATAAAAAATGATAGTTATTAGCAGCTGGTACATCCTACAAGCAAACATATATGTATAACAGCAGCGTCCAACATGTGAAAATTAAAAGTCATCCCATCACCGACTCTGTAAACACCCATCTGTCGGGTCGGTCTTCAGTCCCTTCCCCCCTGCAAAATCAAAGGACGTGAATTACGTTACTATAAGAGCAGTTTACTATTTAACGCAATTATGATAGGCTACCAGTGAAAAATGATAAGTGAGGGAGAAAATTCGTACATGTGATCAAATATGGTGTTGGGATTTGAACTTGTGATAGATTTTTGTTATGGATGTAAGAAAAATGGTTTTCTCGCCGAGAAAATCGGACATCTTGAATAAGTAATAAATGATAATAATAAATAGAAGTACAGTTTTCGAGACAATATCGTGTTGGAATTTGAATTTGGGGCAATTTTCTAATGGATGTAGGCCTATAATAATAAATAATAATAATAATAATAAACTATGGTGAATGATAATATATGACGATGAACGACAGTGAATGTTAATAAATAATAATGAATAATAATAAATAAAAGTAAGGTTTTGCAGCCATTATCGTGTTGGAATTTGAATTTGGGGCAATTTTCCAATCGATGTAGGCCTATAATAATAAATAATAATAATAATAATAATAATAAATGATAATGAATGATAATAACTAATAATGAATGATAATAAATGACAATGAATTGTACTGAATGTTAATAAATAATAATGAATAATAATAAACAAAAGTAAGGTTTTGCAGCCATTATCGTGTTGGAATTTGAATTTGGGGCAATTTTCTAATGGATGTAGGCCTATAATAATAAATAATAATAATAATAATAATAAATGATGATGAATGGTAATGAATGATAATAAATGGCGATGAACGATAATGAATGTTAATAAATGATAATGAATAATAATAAACAAAAGTAAGGTTTTGCAGCCATTATCGTGTTGGAATTTGAATTTGGAGGGAATTTTCAAGTGGAGGCAGGTCAATAATAATAAATAATAATAAATAATAATAAATGATAATAAATATTAATAAATAATAATGAATGTTAATGAAAGATAATCAATAACAATAAAAAGACAAGCACGGTCTTTGTATGCATTATCCTGTTGGAATTCAAACTTCCCGCCATTTTTTTCCTTCTGGAGGCTTAGGTTAGTGGACATAGCACAATTGGACTATTTTCCTACCAAAATTCAAACTTCCCGCCATTTTTTCTTGAGGTTATGTTAGTGTACGTAGCACAATTGGCCTATTTCCCTGCCAAAAACCGCCATCTTGGATGACGTCATGCACTGTTGCCAAGTCTACACGCCGCCATTTTGGATGACGTCATCGCCGCCATCTTGAATAAATTTGGCAACAATGGAGAGTGGGGTGACACGAACATTGTCCCTCTACTTACGCGTGGTTAGTTGGAGTAACTATAACTGATTTAATCAAGTTTGTCACAGTCCCATCTTTGGAGAATAAATCAGAATTTTATTGGTTAACTTTAATTATCAACCTCTTTCTCTTCCACATCCAAACCGTTAGGTTCTTTGTGACAAATCATAATATTAACTTTTACGAAACACTGCATAAGCAAAGAGTTTGTCATTGAATATGAGTTTCTTGCAACTGACTGCCCTCGTTTACTTAGTTGGAACCAACAGCGGTGTTTTACATTATTGTTTTTGAAACAGTAGTTTGTTCTTAGGTACCTGACCATGATGCACCTTGGAATATGTTTTTAGATTTGGTAAAACATTAATTTTCTGGAGTAATTTTCATAATTTCAGAAAAAGACTGTAGCATATGTTAATGCCAATATTTAAAAATGGATTTAGAAAATATGCTGCAGTTACAGAGTTGACTACAAGTTAAAGTCAGAACTGTATCCCAAAGTACAATACTCTCCCCTAGGGTAAAGATACTTTACATTTACTGTGGACATATCTGAAACTGTCTTACTTGCTTGGGAACCGTAGAGAGCTAATTAAAAATCACAAAATTCGCTCACTCATGCCAGCCAGTGGATAATTTGCTTAGATATTCATGTTTATATTTAAAGAGACTCTATACTGATCTGACAGATGTCACCTAAGTATCAGAAGATTTCCGCTGAATACTCAGAAAAGTCGCAGTATTTATATTCGTCTTCTACTTCTAATACTCTTCATAACTCTGTACTACAGTTCAGCAGTAGTACCATCGTGATACATTAGCAGTCATTTTCCAAGGAACATAATTTTAGAGGTTTCGTGTTGTACAGAGGATATATTAGTACACAGAATTTAACATATTAAACTGCTGTCAAGTAAATCACAATAAAGTGCAGTATGTTGCAAGATCGACTATGTGGCCAGAGAACAACAGCGACGTTTTCGTGTCATGTTGTACATGCCTGGAAACAACGTCCTCTCTTGCTAGTGGCCAAGCAAAGCTAGACCATTCTAGGTAGTATGAACTTCCTGGGCTGTGATTGGCTGAAGCACTCGACAGAGTGGTTCCAAGACCAATAGTAGGTGATCCATCTCATAAAATTTGTGACGTTTTGCCACCCATGGTTTCTAGGGTTCCCCCACCTTTCTCAAGGTGATTTGTTGACCTCTATTTTTGTGCGTGGAGGCATTCTGTTTCGATAAGGGTTTGCCAGCTTGCCTCAAAGTAGCGACTGCGCTGAACTGCTTGCTACTGCCACCCTCTCTCTCTCTCTCTCTCTCTCTCTCTCTTTTCTCTCTCTCTCTCTCTCTCTCTCTCTCTCTCTCTCACACACACACACACACACACTCTTCTCTCTCTCTCTTCCTCTTTTTCTACCTCCAGCCTCTCACATCTGTTTATTAATCCCAATCTAATAGTATGATTTTACTGCTGTAGCCAATATGATCATTGTACTTCAGGTCTGTAACACTTCATCTGATTTTTATTAACAAGTATGAAGTTTAAGCCATTTTAACATTTCACCTGATTGTATAAACGAGTACGAATGTTTAGCTGTTTTAACTTGTCATAATTGGATTTATATACCACCTGAAGTACACACACATATATTCGACACCTCAAAACAAACACCTCCAAATGCTTTAAACAATTATTTTGTAATAATGTTGTTACAATGTATAGTCTTTGCACGTAGCGATAATGTCTTCTCTTCTGCTATACGAACCTTGCAACCAGCAGATTCCAGACGCCATATTTGTTTACAAATGTGACAGTATACATGTGATGTGTTACGACAGCAAAAGGAACCTGTGACCACCGGAGGTACTCTAGTTTACTTATTTTATGTTTACCATTAGATATCAGTTTAATTTTTTGTCAAAAGTAATCCTTAACCATATTCTGAAATAGTGTCTTGTTTCTCCACTCGGCTGTGCCACAAGTTCCTCCAAAAAATGTAACACAACACACACACAAATGTCATACTAACTAATGTAAATCCACCCTATGATGGAGGTTTAAACCTTTGAAACGCGTCGTGGAAATAAATAAAACGGTGATTGGTAACAGTAAACTTGTTGTTTCATTTAATGTCAATAGCAGTCACGGTAAAGCCTAACCTAAAAATGTTCGCATTTCAAGTGCAGAATAAGTTAAAAATACGTGTGCCATTATTCCATTATTGCCGTCCAATTTCATTCAAAACTAAAGTAAACTCGCGAAAAAATTGGCGTTAGAACTGTGGCAAAATGACAGTCAGTGCCTCGTTCCCTGATCAGGTGCAGTTTGAAATAAATCTAATGCTGGAAGACAGGTATGCGCAGGAAAAACAAGAAGATTATGTAATGTCTGTTAATCAGTATTTGTGGGTGTTCAAGAAGCATAGTTTCCCTGTCAGAGACAGCACACATACTGCTCCATTCAAAAAGCAGTTCGACAGGATATTTCATCAGCAGTGGAATGACAAGCAGAAAACTGGTTGTGTAATAAACAGATTAGAAGAGAAACTTTTATAATGAGGAATGCTAACGATATCACAATGCAATACCTATAACTAGTTTATATAAGGGCATTTATGCATCCACATTGCACGAGCAGCTCATGAAATTGCATGAGGAGAGACCTATTTGAAGGTCATAACTTCAACAGTGGTGGGTGCAAGAGCTATAAAGAATTCTTTAAGGCCTGTTTAGAACCAATTACGTATTGGATAATCAGTTTGAAGAGTCAATTCTAATTGGAAATTTGGCGGGAAGCCAGATAGTAGCATCACACAAAAGATTCACAAAATTATTATCAGAATCCTCCCAGACAGGCAAGGGGCGACTTTAATACAAGTAGAGGAAGAGAAAATTGTCGTAGAGAATATAGAAATTAGCATAATTAAGTTCACAGAAATTATGAACAGGAAGCCCGATTCCAGAAAAATTCACAGGACGTTAGGATGAGGTCCGATAGTAAATGGCAAAGGAATAATGGACTGTTCCAGATAAACTTGTTGTGTCTACTGCAAAGAATAAAACCGAAAATAATATTTGCTAGGATACATAAAGAGGTAGAGAATTTAAAAGTTGGAAATCATGCTTATGGCCATAAAAGCGAGATCGATAATGTATCTGTGGAGGATATAGAGAAGGCAAGTAGAAATAAGGAAGTTGAACTGATGGATTAAGCTTTAGTAGCAAAGTGTGAGCAAAAACTTAAAATCTGACGGGAGTAACTTCCAGAGTTTTCCACGGAATGGGATCGTAATGATAACCTAGGGTTAGATACAGAGATCATGATTCACTGAATACGGTACTGAATTCTAAGAATATTATGATTATGAATTAAAAAGGCTATTGAGTGAAAGGATAAAGAAAAGCATATCAAGGAGAACAAAGTATGTCAAAGATATGAATATTACCATGACCTAACACCAGTAGATAAGGACATGGACTCATTTTTCGAAGCACGATGTCCACAATTGGCCACAAATGCATGAATTTAAAAGGGGTTTGCAACAGCGCCAGCCAAAAGTGAGTGTTGGAGTTGTGGTTTGTGAAGTGTAACATAGTTATCACAACGTTGCGAGGTGGGCCAGCCTTGTACTGGGTGGAAGTAGTTCATGCGGTAACACTGAAGCAGCAAGGTATCACTAGTCTATCCCCACTGTCAATTGCCGAACTGTTTAATGTATGCGCCAAATGGCGTAGCACAAGTCAAACTTGCAAAGCTCGAAAGATTATATATTATCAACTCATTTGCACTAAAAACACTTCTGTTAACACTACAGCTCTACAACAACGAGAGCTGTGTTGCCTGGCCATCGTATGGAATGCTGACCGAAGACCGCAATTCACGACTACGTCTGGGCAGCCCGCCCACAAGCTATTCGCTCCTGGAGTCGTCGCTACAGCGGGCCAATGCCAGCCTAGGGTGGCAGCACAGGGTTACAGCCTGCTACGTCACTAATCCGCCGCCATCCGTCAACGTGGGGGAGAGGGGCTAGGAGCACGCCACGGCAACACGAGGGCCCTGCAAGGACCACTGAACACACAGAACCCATGGTGGAGGAGGTTGCGTCACGAAGGCCAAGACTGACCGACGTTATGCTCCGTTAGCAATCCTGGGCGCCAAAAATACCAAAAGCAGCAGAACTGCTGGGCCAAGTCCCCGACATCGTACACTAGGCGGCAGCAAGGTGAAATAATATGGAGAAGTGAGTACTGGAAAACTGATTCTCTGGTGCCATGGGGCGTCTGTCCTACCACTCCCAGCTACCGACACCCCACAGTAGCATCTACACTCGTGTGCCAGTAGTCACCGACCTCAGCAGAAATAGTTCATAAAGTCAGACTGGGGTTAGAAATAAGGTAAGTAACATCAGTGAAAGGCAAGAGGAACAGGAAATAGTATTATTGGAAAATCATTACAAGAATAATATTTATCTTTCCAAAGCTGACGTGATAAACAACAACTCAGATGTTAAGGATATGAAACAAGTTGAATATAAGGAATACAAGGGTATTAGTCGGCAATGAAACCTCATTGGCTTATCCACTATGCAAACTATGTATCTGTCATGTGTGAGATACAGAGTAACTGGTTCATGTTTCTTTCATTACATTTTATACATACATCAAAAAAAGTTTTGCATCACCTCAGTTCCCAGAACACCTGAAGATAGACGTTGACTGTGGATATTGTATCACAGACACAGTCCCTTTGACTGTTCAGAGATGTCGCTAAACCTGCCTAAAAACGTAAACAACCATGCATGAGTAGCGACTATTAGACGGAGGGGGTCCGGCAGCCGATCAGTACTAGTAATTCCACTGGGAAGGAGGTACACGGCTCATGTTTGTAGTTCAACCATGCCTAGACGATCAGTACCACGGTTCGACCGCGTCCGCATTATTACTTTGTGCCAGGAAGGGCTCTCAACAAGGGAAGTGTCCAGGCGTCTCGGAGTGAACCAACGATGTTGTTCGGACGTGGAGGAGTTAGAGAGAGACAGGAACTGTCGATGACATGCCTCTACCAGGCCACCCAAGGACTACTACTGCAGTGGATGACCGCTACCTACGGATTACGGCTCGGAGGAACCCTGACAGCAATACCACCATGTTGAATAATGCTTTTAGTGCAGCCACAGGACGTCGTGTTACGACTCAAACTGTGCGCAATAGACTGCATGATGCGCAACCACAGTCCCAATGCCCATGTCGAGGTCCATCTATGCACCCATGACACTATGCAACGCAGTACATACAGATTGGCCCAACAACATGTCGAATGGACCGCTCAGAATTGGCATCACGTTCTCTTCACCCATCAGTGTCGCATATGCCTTCAACCAGACAGTCGTTGAAGACGTATTTGGAGACAACCAGGTCAGGCTGAATGCCTTAGACGCACTGTCCAGCGAGTGCAGTAAGCTGGAGGTTACCTGATGTTTTGGGGTGGCATTATGTGGGGCCGACGTACGCTGCTCGTAGCCATGGAAGGCGCCATAATGGCTGTGCGGTACTTGAATGTCATCCTCCGAGCGATAGTACCACCATATCAGCAGCATATTGGCGAGGCGTTAGTCTTCATGGACGACAATTCGCGCTCCCATCGTGCGCGTCTTGTGAACGACTTCCCTCAGGATAACGACATCGCTCGACTAGAGTGGCCAGCATGTTCTCCGGACATGAACCCTGTCGAACATGCCTGGGATTGATTGAAAAGGGTTGTTGATGGACGACGTAACCCATCAACCACTCTGAGGGATCTACGGCGAAACGCCGTGGAGGAGTGGGACAATCGGGACCAACAGTGCCTTGACGAACTTGTGGATAGAATGCCACGACGAATAAAGGCATGCATCAATGCAAGAGGACGTGCTACTGGGTATTAGGGCTACCGGTGTGTATATAAATCTGGACCTCCACCTCCGAAGGTCTCGCTGTATGGTGGTACAACATGCAATGTGTGGTTTTCATGAGCAATAAAACGGACGGAAATGATGTTTAAATTGATCTCTATTCAAATTTTCTGCACGGATTCCGGAACTCTGCGAACCGAGGTGATGCAAAACTATTTTTGATGTGTCTATATTGTCACGTCGAAGACGGTGTAATTAGATGAGAACACTAACTTCACTTAACGAAGGTTTATTCAGCACATGCACATGCAAGAGCGCGGAGCGAAATGCCTCCGCCCAGAACACATACAGTATATATACAGCTACAGAACATTCCGGTACAATGATGCTCGATATTTGTGGGTACGTCTAGAATGTACTCGAACCGAATATAGAAATTAAAATTGTACTGCCCAGGTGAGTTTTGGACTCACGACCCTCGACGCAACAGTTTAGTTTCAGAACCACTACACCATGGTGCTATACCGTATTTTTTGTGACAATATGAACTGACATTCGATAACTATCGTATCAATATTTTAAAGTGAGAAGCCTATCTTCCTCTGTCTATCTCTAAAAGAACAAACCACATCTGAGACGCAGTAGAAAGCAGTGGAGATAACGAATGTGATAGAGATCAGGAGATTGGACTATACATAACTTGACAGGTACAGAGACATGTACGAAAAGAAGGTTACACTGTTCGATAGGATTTGCCAAGAAACGTATAACCCCTTTCAGTAAGTTATCAAATAGACAACAACTAAAGCTCTGTGTCCAAATAGGCATCAGAAAGCCCAATATCACTCACCGACTGCCGTGTTATCCTCAGCCGACTGGTGTTATTGGATGCCGATACAGACGATGCTTTCCTGGCTATCGTCAGTTTTCATGGTCTTGAGCTGCTATTATTCGTTCCAGTAGGTCCTTAATTGGCGTCACAATGCTGGTTGCAGTTCGATAGGTGAAGAGCTCGTGGCTGCCCGGATGGTCAACCATCCAAACGCCAACCACAGCCAATGGTGTTTAATTTGCCATCTGACGGAAACCGGTGTATCCACTCCTGCACAGTTGTTGACAGACAGCAATTACTAATTCATTAACCACTATGCAGACGTAACAACACCAAAACAGCAAGCGCATGGAATGATGATCTTGATAGGCATAACGATTAAAGGTTATGAGTTGAAAAGAAGAAAGGAAAGTGCATGACTTCACAACTGAAAAAAAAACTTGGGGTAATAAAGTTAAGAAAGGTAAGTTCTGAGAAGGAAACAGCTGGAGCAGGCAGCTAATTGTCGAAGGAGATAGAAGGATATAAATGAATACTGAATAATGAAGGCGATCTGTACAGGGCCATATTTCATTAAAAAGAATTTATTGGGTAGGTGACCAGCGAGACCAGCCCACATAATATTAAATAGCTGAGTAGGCGAAGCAATTAACCAGAATTTATGTTAAGAAGTAAAGTAATGAGGAACAGCCCCTATGTAAATTGGTAAGTATTAAGGTAGGAGCGTACTAACAGATTTTTCTTATTTCACACAAGTCTTCTACACAGGAATGAATAATGAAGAAGGAGCTTATCATCGTTTAGTTAACGTAATAGTAAGAGCATAAAGGTGTTACGGTACCTTTCAGAGACTGTCCATCATAATACATATATAGTCATCGTCATGTTAAGAAACCCTCTTATGAAACATAAGCACACAGTATTTACTAAAGTAACAGCGTCTTCAAATTTGGACATTAATGAATGGGTGATCTTGGTTACTTATTGCTAAAATGTCAGAATTGTGCAGTAATTATTTTTCATAAGGGACATAGTCTGAACAGTACAGCTATCATCCCTCACAACTCCAATTATAGATAATAATATCTCTTCTTGTTCTGTAAAAGAAGACCGAGCGAGGTGGCGCAGTGGTTAGCACACTGGACTCGCATTCGGGAGGATAACGGTTCAATCCCGTCTCCAGCCATCCTGATTTAGGTTTTCCGTGATTTCCCTAAATCGTTTCAGGCAAATGCCGGGATGGTTCCTTTGAAAGGGCACGGCCGATTTCCTGCCAAATCCTTCCCTAACCCGACCTTGCGCTCCGTCTCTAATGACCTCGTTGTCGACGGGACGTTAAACACTAACCACCACCACCTGTAAAAGAAGTGATCGAAGCAGCCTCTACCTCTTCTGTCTGTCTTACCTTTGTTTTCCCTGTTATTGTTGAAAGAGCCATTTTCGTTGAGGAGGTGTGTATGTTTTATTTGCTAATATGTGCATGAAATATTAGCCTTGTTATTGTTGAAAGTAACCTCCCGATCCCATATGTCAATATTTTGATCATCTAAACAATTTCTAGGAATTTATACCTGCCACTCCGCTTCGAAACTGAACATCACTGGCATGCAACAATCAGCCGCTATTAAGTGGCAGCTTCATATATTACAAAATATTTCATATCTTTTTTCCACAGCGGCAGCAACAAAGCAGTTCAAATCATACCATGTAACAACAGCTTGCAATGCAAAGAGTTTGTTTTATTGCAGTGTCAGTATTTACAATATTTTAGAGCCAAGTTAAATACAGCGGCTTTGGCCTTGACTAAGAAGAAAAGAATTTTAAAATATATAAATTGTTTGGACGCCTTCTATGATAAAAGCGAACCCAGCAACAAAAAGTATATGCAAAGCCAATATTTTATTCACTTCAAATATTCTTAATTCACTATCTTGCCTACGGGAGATTAACCTGTATTATATGAAAGTTTACGTAATTTATGGGCGGGAAGGGTGTCGGAATATCAATTAACGGACCGTAAGCAAGAGTAAAATGAAATAAACTGAGCGTTAAAACCAGGTGGAAAAGAGTAGAACTGAACGTAAGAAACAGAATAGGCACATTTAAGATTTATGTTCAGTATCAATTGTTTTCTTTCAAATAACTTCTGTTTTTTTCTTTTCTAATATTTACATTTCAATGTCCTTTGACTCATCATATATGTAAATAATTGTTATTTTACAGGAACAAATTTGTGAGTGTAATTTTCCCAATTATGACCTTTTATAACGATAAGACGTCAAAGATTTCTGTACGAAACTGATTAGTGCATGTGGTATGTATGTTTATACAGATGTAAAACGTGGAGGAAAGCCCTCTAAAACGAAAGTCTTAGGTACGAAGGTAAAAGGTAGTTCGGTGTGAAGTACTGCAAGAAATCGTTGTATCAGAAGAATCGGTGGCTAGATTGCCAACAGTTACCATCCTGAGTGCTAAAGGAGGCAACGGTAGCATCTTGCCCGCATCTCGTGGTCGTGCGGTAGCGTTCTCGCTTCCCACGCCCGGGTTCCCGGGTTCGATTCCCGGCGGGGTCAGGGATTTTCTCTGCCTCGTGATGGCTGGGTGTTGTGTGCTGTCCTTAGGTTAGTTAGGTTTAAGTAGTTCTAAGTTCTAGGGGACTGATGACCATAGATGTTAAGTCCCATAGTGCTCAGAGCCATTTGAACCATTTTTTTGGTAGCATCTTGTTTGGATTAAATATGTCTCAGATGTGGTTGATTGTTAGCTCATAGCTCCTTTTTTTTTTCTCCGAATCATAAAATTTCGGTGCCAAGAAGTTAATTTGTAGAGAAATTTTTCATCAAGAACCATGATCATGAGTGTCGACTACATATTTGTGTCACGGAAGATCCCCCACAGTCATCACTTTCAACACAACTAAGGTTTTGGATTGTGCTGTATTGTATGGAACTGCCCCCCCCCCCGGGTTATGTCACATACCACACGAATGTAATCCCATTGTTTTGCATGGTAGCGTAATTATCGTGTACGCGTACGTGGAGAAAGTGTTTGCGCAGCAATAGCCGACATAGTGTAGCTGAGGCGGAATAAGGGGAATAAGCCCGCATTTCGCCGAGGCAGATGGAAAACCGCCTTAAAAACCATCCTCAGACTGGCCGACACACCAGACCTCGACACCGGATTTGTGCCGGGGACCGGCACGCATTCCCGCCCAGAAACCAGAGCGTTAGACCGCACGGCTAACCAGGCGGGCACAACTAAGGTTTAGTATTTTATTTATTTAAATGGATGAATAAATAGCATAACTCTAATTAATAAGTGGTTTCCTCTCAACTTTCTGTCGAGAACACTGATTTGTCCTCAGACACTTACCTAACTAGGTTCCTATTCCCAGTGTTGAAATAATTTCAAGCGTCCAGTTTCTAACGAAGTAATAATCATTACCTTGTTGAAAGTGTTTATTAACTTTCGTGCACCTATAATTTATCATGAGTTTAGCTAGTCTTTGGTATGAATTGCTCCACGGGATTAACAATAGAGAATCGTTAAGATATTCCAATATATTGAGTCTAAGAACAAAGGCCTAATTACAGTACGTTCCTATTAAATGATATGCTCAGTGTTACAGTAACAAAATGGCATTGTCATTATAAGAAGTATTTGCAGACCATTGCAGTTAACAGGCCTCCTTAGTTATTCTTTACTTGCAGGTTTGTAATAATGGTTCTATTTATGTATGTATCTTAAATGGTACTGTGTAGTGAACATTATCTTTCTTGCTTTAATACTAATA